>NW_027104807.1:40747-111604 GCF_000696795.3 Halyomorpha halys
GATCTCAACTGGTCTATTGTGTGACGTCATTCTCCATTTAACATACCAAATAACAGACTCTCAGCCATGTTAAATGTTATTTCGTTTTACCACGATAAAATAAGGCAATTTTTTTCGATTTAACATGAGTTTTTCCATTTAACACGCTTTAACATGTTAAACCAAAGATCATGAATACCCCTAATATAAGCCTTCATGATGTGGTGAATGGAGATCTAAAAAAAGGTACTGGCATTTGAGATTTGTTTTTGACAACTTTTTATTTCTTCTTGACTGTAAAATAAATCAGTTTACTACTTGTTTATTCAAAAAAATGTTAATGATTTTTCCTCTATGTTTTCCGTTAAGAACCAAGCCTATGCCTATCATGTTTTATTCGAGATGGTTACCTACAACTCAAAAATATTGTAACTTACCTTCATTTACTCGAAATAAAGCTGTTAAATTTTCAACAATAATTGGAAATGGTATTTAACTGGATACGAAAAAATCAGACCTTACAAATAATTTTTAACAAATTTTGAAACATATTTTTTCCATTAAAGTTTTACAAATATTTATCATCTGGAGGTTTCGACTTCGTGATCGACCAAAGAGGAACCATAATATCCTGACGAGCTCCCCTCACCCTAGTTCTGTGTTCTATTAGTATACTATCGATTAGGCTCTAGGGTGCGAGGGGGAGGATGGTCTAGCCACGCCGTGGAATAGGGGTGGAATGGGTTTCCATTGTAACTGACTCTTCGTTCAGAGCAATTCCTATATCAATCTATTGCAGAAATGGTAAAGATCACTGTTGGTTGAAACTTCGGTCCATAAAGAGCCAAGTCTAACCCAACAACAACTCATAAATTAAAAACAAAAAATCACTCAAAATTCTGTCAAAATATCGAAGTTTACATTAAAAGGCTGGTTGTACCAGTATCTATTGTAACTAATAGTCCAAGAGCCCAAGAGGAGAAAAAATTCAGTTGTTTTACACAAATTTCTGTATTTCTTTGATGAAAACTATGTATATTAACTAGTCAAAATCGATGTGTCAACCAATAAAGGAAGGGAGAATAAAGATTGGCTGTTTCTAAACGCTAAAAAAAAATTAATTTTTTCATTCGAAACTCCATATATTTAAAACTCTCAACAACATAATATAAACATCATTTTAAGTAGAGTAAATTTACTAAAATAAGAGCCCTAATAGAGTAATTATGTAAATTTTCGGCTATTTACGTTCAATAGTTCCCGACATAACTTTGTAAAAAGCACATTTCGTAAAACATTTACTGAAACTGTAGGTGTGTAAAAAAATGTACCCACCGACACAACTTCTGTGGGCGCTCGTATCTCGGACCTGGACCACCCCAATTTTCGATTACTTTTATGAAAACTATGTATAATTTTTTTTTTTTTTTTTCGGCCAAGACTCCCATTGGAGTCTTGTCGATATTGCTATGTATAATTGCTGATGTAAATTGATTAGACTGACAAGTATAGTTAGGGGGAATAAAAAATGGCGGTTGTTTCTAAATGTTTAAAAAATAAATTATTTTTCATCCTAAGCTTCATATCATTCAAACTACCCTCAAAACTAGAACATCTAATATCTTACCGAGATACACTTCATTAAAAATGAACGTTTCATAATGAAAAATCAGTAGTTTATGAATTTATGGATATTGATATCTCAGAAACCAGTAGACGAACAGATGTCTATTAGCACTCAAAGTAAAGTTAGTTTAATGTCCTATAAAGAGGTTTATTAAGTATATATTCGTAGTAGTAATATATATTCATAGAGTTTTCATGATATTTACCAAAATAAATTCACAACATTTGGATTTCTAGATCTTTTGTATTTTGATAATTAATACTCTAATTTAATATGTCTGCCCACAATATACCATACCAGCTCCATACCTTCAAAATTATCAACAACACCGTAAAACCTAAGAGAATATAATTTAAAATAGAGTAAATTTGGGGAAATATGAGCTCTAGAAGAGCTTTTTACGTTCAATATTTTCCGAGATCTAATTTTTTTTTAAAACAATATTTCATAAAAAAATACACTGAAAATCCTTGGTTAGTGAATTTATTTTGGGTATCTGTATCTCAGAAATCATCAGACGTAAAAAGGTCTATTAGCACTCAAATTATAGCCAGTATAATGTGTTATAAACTAGTTTATGACATTTACATTAGTAGAAGTACTGATTTTCATGATATTCAACAAAATAACTTCACAAAATGTTGATATATCTGGAACCATAAGCCGTACAGATGTCTGCTAGCATTCAAATTAAAGCTAATTAAATTTACTATACAAATTTAATGACGTTTATTTTTTGTTGGAGGTTATGATATCTAACAAAATAAATTCACAAAATGTTAATTTCTAGTTGTTTGAGTTTGAAAAATATATCTCTAGAACCATAAGACGTACTTATATCTGCCAGCACTCAAAATTAAGGTAATTTAACTTAATATAAATTAGTCTATTAAACGTATCTTTGTAGGGAGAAGTAGCTTTTATGATATCCACATATGAATATAAATTTTGCACATGAAAATTTGTCTGAACAACCATAAATCAATATATTTTAGCAAATATCATGAATACTACTACTCTTAAGAAGATGAATGTCATAAACCACTTTGTAGTACATTAAACTAGCTTTAATTTGAGTGCTAATAGACATCTTGCAATAGACAACATTGAAATGTTGCTTTTTTTAAAGCTATATCAGGAATACTATTCGTAAATAGCTCTATTAGGTCTGCTATTTTACTGGTAAAGATTTTAGTACATTCCTTACGTGACATTTTCTTTTTCTCATTTGAGCATTTTGCTCACCTGGCCACCTCTTGAGTTTCTTATTTTAAATCAAGAGCCGAGGCAAGAAGATCTTATAGTACAAGAGCCCAAGAGGAGAAAAAAGACAGTTATCTCACCCCAATTTTTGATTACTTTAATGAAAACTATGTATAATTACGAGCCAAAATTGATAAGTCTACCAAGTATAGGTAGGGAGAATAAAAAAGCTGGCAGACATCTGTACGTCAAATGACTTCTGAAATGATGTTTTTCATAAATCAAACTTATTGTCCGAACAACTATAAATTAATTTATTTTAGCAAATATCATGAAAACTACTATTCCTACGAAGGTAAAGGTCATTAACTTCTTTATAGTTCATTAAACTAGCTTTAATTTGAGTGCTAATAGACATCTGTACGTCACATAGTTCCTGAGATATAGATTTCTCAAAATAAATTACTAACTACTAATTTTTCAGTAGATTTTTAAGAAATTTTGCTTTTAAAAAAGCTATATCTCGAGAACTATTGGACGTAAATAGCTCTTTTAGGGCTAATATTTCAGAAAATTTACTCTTCTTTAAATAATGTTCTCTTAGATTTTCTAGTGTCGTTAGTTTTTAAGATTAGAGCTCCGTATGCAAAATTAATGTTTTTTTAAGGTTTTGAAACAGCCGCCATTTTTTATTTCCCCTATCTATACTTGGTAGACTCATCAATTTTGACTAGTAATTATACCTACTTTTCATTAGAGTAATCAAAAATTGGGGTGAGATAACTACCTTTTTTTCTTCTCGGCTCTTGTACTATTATATCTTTTACGAAATCTAGATCCTTCAGCCATTAATGGAAGAGCTACGATTTCAATTTCAAATTGGATTGAAAGTAATCTTAATGATTTTCGTTATCATCACAATTATAAATATTGTACAACGAATAGTACAAATCGTCTACCATGAGATAAATGCTCACGGGACACCTCTTAGTTAACATTACCAACGGTAATGATGTTAGTTGGGAAAACATTATTATTATATATTTACTAAAAAACATAAAATTGTGTCAGCCCTTGACTCCAAAACCAGACATTTTGTACATCTCATGCTTCCTGAGAAATAGATTTCCCGAAATAAATTCACCAATTATAATTTTTTATGAAATGTTGCTTTTTAATAAACTATATCTCTGAAACTATAGAACGCAAATAGCTCTTCTAGGGCTTATATTTTAGCAAATTTACTCTACTTTAATTGATGTTCTATTAGGTTTCCTAGTATTGTAGGTGGTTTCAAAGATAAGGATTTCCAAAAAAAAAAATCTTTTTCTTTAACAGTTTGAAACAGCCACTATTTTGTATTCACCTTGGTGGTATTTGGTACTCATATTGGTGGTATTTGGTACTCATCAATTCAAACTAGTAATTATGCGTAGTTTTCATTAATACTTTTGGTTTAAATGATTGACTCTTGTATTGTGACCATTCCTACAAAAAAGAAAACTGCCTAAACTCCTTGATGGATGACCTGGAAATGAGATCGAAACGTAGGCACAAGTAAATATTTTTTATTGTTTATTTCCTGACCCAAACCTCAAACCATCTCTGCATATTAATTCACAGCCCAACTATTAACACATCGATACTTAGAAAAGTTTGTATGTTGTATTAGCCCTGATAAATCCTTGCGATACGTTTAGAGCGACTTATTTTTATTCCCGTCCAGACTTTCCTCCTCCATTAATAGCTCAAGGTCAACCAATAATTTTCCAACTAAGATTATTACAGTTATCCTGTATATAAAAATAATATATAATATGTAATATTAAAAAAATAGATAAGGAGTTGATGTGGACTAGAGGAGAGGTTTAGGAGAAGAGGACCTTGGTTAGGCAGCTGCTTCCGGGCCCGGACAGGTATATAACTTTTTGTTGGTATCCTACCTGCTCTAGCTCTTCTAGGAAACAGTTCTAGTCTTCGTCACATCTTACAGCTCCTCTGGAATTCCAGCAATCTCTTCTCCAGGTCGCTGGGGCGCCACGGGATCAAGGAACCACAAGATGCTGAATTTTCAATCTGAATACGAAGATAGAAGTCATTAACTAGTTCATAGTACATCAAACTAGCTTTAATTTGAATGCTCTGTACGTCAAATGGTTTTTGAGATATAGATTTCCCACAATAAATTCACTAACTACTGGTTTTTTAGTGCATTTTTATGAAATATTGCATTTTAAAAACTATATCGTGAAAACTATTGGACGTAATAGTTCTGTTAGTGCTCATATGCTCAAAGCAAATTTACTATAATTTAAATTATGTCTCTGTAGTATAAAGAATATGGAGCCCCGAATGAAAAATTATTTTTTTATGTTTTTAAACAGCCACCATTTTTTTATTTCCCGAACTATACTTGGCAGACTCATCAATGTCGACTAGTGATTATATATAGTTTTCATTAAATTAATCAAAAATTGTTATGAAAAAACAGACTTTTTTCACTCTAGCCCAAAAGCTATGTTATCAGCTTAATAGCTACTTGATACAGATTCGTAGGAGTAGTAGTTTTCATGATATTTGTGAAAATAAATTTTAAAAATGTTGATTTCTAGTTGTTCCTACAAAATTTTTGATTTATGAAAAACCGTTGCACATACAGATGTCAGCACTCAAATTAAAGCTAGTTTAATGCACTATAAAGTAATTAACATTTACCACCATTTATCTTCATATGAGTAGTCCTTTTTATGATATTTGCTCAAATAAACTGATTTCTAGTTGTTCTGACAAAATTTAATATGCAAAATTCATATTCCTCAGTGTTCAATCTTCATATTTTATCTTCATAATAAAAAGAAACTATTATAAATAACGAGAAACATTGCTAAAGTTTTTATTGGAAGTTAGGAAAGTTTAAAAAAATTATTGAGGTTCTCAATACGATTCCGCATAATCAAAATTCAACAGATTCTATCTTTTCTGTATTATCTAGTGGGGATGGGATATCGATATTATATCGGCACTAAAGTATCGATATTCCAAATTATCGAAATTTAAAATCGAAAATTTAACCAATTAAAGAAAAGGTAATTATTTATTGAAATTTACAACTGTATAGAAATACAATAATTAAATGTGATAAATTTTCAGAATACATGATATTATTTGGAAAGAACCATCCAATAGTGGTTCTTCAATCATAGCTTTAAATTATAATATGATACCGTGGCTTCTTTTCAGACGCATCGGAGGATTATCAGAGAACGTTAAGGATGAGAGATTAAGAACTAATGGGCTTGGGTGGGTAGGGATTTCGGAATGAAAGGAAGTATATCTATTCCGGGCCAAATCTGCAATGAATGCGATGCTGAGGTCTTTATGAATGAGTTTATTTGTGACTTAATAAGGAGCATCAAGGATTTAACGGAGGATTTCTGATTGTAAAGATTTTATACGGGAGGAATTTGATGGTTTGGTGGATCCTCAAGGCTCAGTTATGTATGTCCAAATAGTTCTGATTATCACATAGTGTATCATATAGAGAATACGAGTTTTTTTGTTGCTAATGGGAAGTTAAGAGCGTTTGTCGAGTAGGTATTGTAGTGAACGGAATCTACAAGCAGTTTCTTATTTAGTATGGGCATTCCCAGCAAGTTACTTCACAAGATGGAGTCCTAAGTAGCGATTCTGTTCTTTAGGCATTAGTGGGATATTAAAAAAAGATTCTAGGGGTATTCAAGATCTTTATTTTAACATGTTAAATAAAGATATAATTACTTCTTTTACTATGTTAAAACTATATAACATATAACATGGTTGAGAGTCTGTTACTAAGTCTGTTAAATGAAGAATGACGTCACGGAACAAACCAGATGAGCTCGTCACCATTTTTTTTGTTGTCCTGTAAGGTTATTTACTTATAGTTTGTGTTAGTATTGTTTTGGATGATTTCATAAATAATAGAGCAATGGATGACAATAATAATAATGTAATGACAGTTGTCAATTAGCTCATCTTGATTCTCCTCACCAATTAGAAGATCAACAAGGCACTCAGTGGCGAAACTTCTACACAACTCCCACTTAAGGCATGCTGTAATAAATTACTTTAATCAAAACTTAGAAGTAAGCAAAAACAAGAAGTTTTGGAAAGAAAGGTTATAAAACAAGTTGCTCAGAAAATCCGCTTGGAGCTCTTATGCACTTAACATGACTTTAAAAGCATGGTAAAACATTTAACATTTAACACATCATGAATACCTCTATAGCAGGGTAGGAAAGTGGAGGTTTACGAAGGAGAGTAAAGCTGATCAGATGGGATTTGTTAGGATTTATTTTGATTCACTAATTGTGACACCATTCTTAGTAATTATAAAACATTAATATTGGAAATCATAGCAATACCTATTTCATATCATACCTAATTAAAACATATAAAAAATTCATGATTACAGTAAAACAAAACAACGCCATGACAACCAAAACATAAACATGACAAATATTAGAAAATTTACCCAACATTAACTAAAATATAATTGGCTGTGTTAATTGAATAAATCGTTTTAAAAAACATTAAATAGTTCAATAATCTCCAATTTACATTATATATATAATATTATCCAATTCAAAAATCAACATTTTCAAAATAAAAACATCCTAATAGTTCCGTTTGATATCGATATCAAATTTTGGCAGCAATAATAAAAGAAATTATCAATATTTCATTAGTGAAAACTTTGATATTTTCGACTGTCGATAGTGAATATTGCTGGTAATATTTTCTTAAAGTATTGTAATATTTATAAATCTACTATATCGATTGATATGATATTGATTGAATATTATTGGCTGGATATTTACCGATGTTATTGATATTTATTGATTTTTTTTTTTTTATGCTGTCAAAAATAATTTAAAAATATGAAGTTCAGAGGTGTGTGATTATTTTTAGAGAGCAGATCACCAATGATTTTTTTAAATACATATTCGAATGTACTTTTTTAAAAATTTGAGAAGAAATTTATTTATTTTATAAATTTATTTCGGTATCATCATTATCGAAATAACGAATGTTGGAGATAAATATCGATACCGATGTCACAACTCTATGTGTCTGGAAGTAAGTTTGAGAAACGTGGATTATTTTATGATTTATAATAAATTAGATCCATTTAGCTCCAACTCTATATTAATTCATTTTACACCTCAAACGTTTCGAGCAACTTAGGCATCATTATCAAGGATAATCCCAATCTTCAATTTCACAGCCTTACAATACTTTATTAACACTACAATATTTCATTCAATATTCATATTTCATTAAAATAGTTCAATTAATATTATTTCGATTCAATTCATAAATCCAAAATTTGTATGTTTTAATTGATATAGATACATGATTAATTTTTAATTTTAATCTTACAAACTAAAATTTTTATCTGTGTACCAACAGACGACTTGGCAGTTGTCATTTCTGTTTCAATTTGACACTTGGATAAACAACTTTTGTGAAGTATTTATAATGGTATTTTTCCAAATAGGTACTGTCCAAGAAGTATAAAGAATATAACTTATAATAGAAAATTACTTAAATAAAAAAATAAAAAAAAACAACATAACACTCGCACTGATAAGCCTAACGTGTGTTTATGTCGAAATGACGCTCTGACAAAAAATTAAGGCTGCTTGCTTTTTGGCGCGTAAAAAAAAATTAATTTCAATGCTTATGGCTAGATTTTAGTATGATAAAAAATTTAAAATATGTAAATAAATATGGGAAAATTAAAATATTTAAAAAGGAATATGTTAATGATATAAATATAAAAATATATTTATTGAAATTTACAATTGTACATTATAATAAATTCAGTAAATTTGATCTCAGTTATATTGGAGTGATACAGGCGTGTAAAGAACTACCCATTGGTAGCACTCTAATGACGTTTTTACACTAGCCGGTCTCGTGGCCACTTTCTTTTTAGGCACTTCGGAGCATTGTCAGGAATGGAATAGGATCCAAGGCTAGAAACTAGTGGGTTTGGGTGGTTATTAATGTCTTTATGTGTAAATTTATTTGTGATAAAGTAGAATATATATATATATTTTTAAATATTTATTTATTGCTATTTACAACTGTACATTATAATACATTTAGTAAATCTGATCTAAGTTAAATTGGAGTGTTACAGGCGTGTAGAGAAACAACCCATTGGTAGCACTCTAATGACATTTTACATTAGTTGATCTCGTGGTCATCTTATTTTCAGGCGCCTCGGAGGATTGTTAGGAATGGAAGAGGATGCAAAATTAGAAACTAGGGGGTTTAAGTGTTAGAGAGTTTATAATGGAAGGAGTGATATCTGGTCGGTTACATAGGGAACATTAAGGTCTTAATGTATGATTTTATTTGTGACAAAGTAAGGAGCATTGACGATTTTACGAAGGATTTTGGATTATAAGGACTGAATACAAGAGGAATTCGAAGTTTTAGTGGAGCCCCAAAGCTCAACTCCATACGTCCAGATTGGCCTTATTCAGTCTTGTAGATCAGTCTTTTGTAATGAATTGGAAGTTTAGACCGTTGGTCTAGTAAGTGCTGTAATAGTCGAAATCGACGAGCAGTTTCCTGTCTTTTCAGTCTGGTGTGAGAGAATATATATTTAAAACCTAAAAAAAGGAAAAATCGAAATTGTATGCAAGCAATATTAAAATTGATGATTAAAATTTTTTTTTTAAGTAAAAGCATTTAAGTAGAAACTAATAAAAAGTGCAGAAATTTTTACATTTTCTTATCTTCACCTTCAAAAACGTTGCAAATCATGTGCATTTGTAGTGGTCACTCATGCCATAATTTCAAAATATTCTACAATTAGAAAAAAAAAATAATAACCAATTTCCACCCTCCTTATAAACCCATGTAACTTGCACTTAATTTTATAATTTAATAAAATATACTATAATAAAATATTATTGTATACAGTTGAATAAACATTTAATGTATCGGGATATTATTATCCGATTGTCAGAATTTCTGTTATATTACTACAATGTGTTGTTAAGAAATATATACAGATGCAAAGACACTGTCAAAGACCACACGAAGATCCCTCGGTAGTTACGCAATGCTCTAGGACTATCTATTGAAAGACCTTAGTTCCCACGCTCCCTCCGAGTATATATTTATTATCATATACGTCCCTCCCATATAGTTCTGTAGTTTGAACGCGCCGCTCCTGAATGGATCTCTATATAATTTAGTGCCAACTTTAATAGTTGCTTTTGAAACATATATTGTTGTTCAGTGCCTTAGTCGTTACTGACTGACAATAGGCAACAATAACAGTTGGAAAAATTACTATCTCAAACTGTAGGGTATACCATTTCATTGATATCTTGTTGCATATTATGTTTTGTTAAGTAAGTAGTGAGTAAATATTGCATTGTATTTCTCCCATACGAAAAAAATATTTTGTCAAATTTAAATGTAACTGTATTAAAATCGAGACGCATTCACGAACGGCCCTTTCAAACTACAGAACTATATAGGACCTCAACATGATTAGTTGGAATTAGTACTGTTTTGGATGTTTTCATAACTAATAAAGAAATGGATGACAATAATAATAATGTAATGGCAGTTGTAAATTAGCTCATCTTGATTCTCTATCTAACAAGTTAGAAAATCAACAAGTCATTCATTGGACAAACGTTCACATTTCTTCCACTTTTCACTCACTTCAGGCATGCTGTAATAAATTACTTTATTAACTCAAAACTTAGAATTAATCAATAACATGAAGTTTTGGAAGGAAAGGTTATAAAACAAGTTGCTCTGAAAATCCGCTAGGAGCTCTTATGCATTTAAAATATAACACGACTTTTAATAGGGCTGCTCACAATCCTATACATAAAACATTTAACATGGTAAAACATTTTACATTTAATACAACATCATGAATACAACTATAATTAGAAATATGTTTGAACAGGTTGATAGGTTTGAGTATTTATACTCCATGGTAACTAGAAAAAAATGAAATTGATGAGGAAATAAAAAAAAAGGTCAATAGAAAATGTATTATTTTCGATTTATAAATTGCTTTTAAGTTAGAATTTACAAAACTATTATCTTTCTCACTGTTCTTTACGGATGCGAAGGTAACCTCTTACATCAGATTTGTATACTGTATAATTAATATAGTAGGAAATGGATTTGAATAGGTAACTGGGTTTAATTATTTAGGTTCGTGGCCTCTCACACTAAGAGTAAAACAGTATTTTTTTTTATTCAGTTGTTTCAAAATAAAAAAACAAATATTCTGTATTAAGATTAGTAATACATACGTATACGCAGTATTGCAGCACTAACGATATTTTTAGTTCATTCTCTCTGTGGTATAAATTAGTATTAGTTCTCTCAGCACTCTGATATAGATAAGTCAATATACAGTTATTCCAGGGAATAACAGTCTTTCTTAAATTCGCTGGTATTAAGAAACTCCCAATCAGTTGCTGAGCATTCTGATGGGTTGGGTTGGAAATTTAAAATCATATCATTCCAAAAGGAAAGCCTCCAAATCCTTCGTTCGTATCGTTACTATCACTTATTATTGCAGGCAAATGCCAAAATAATGCCTCCAAAGATCATTTGTTCATAACTAATCGAAAGAAACATTCTACAAGATCCTTACTGTTCGATATCTCGTTTACAAGTTAGCGTCAATCGGATTTTTTTTATGACCCCCTTCCTGGTCATTTCTGATATACGGGGAGGGGGTTATCTAGAGATAACCAACCTATTCTAACTATGATGGGGGTCAAGTTTTCATTTCGTGGAAACACCACAGGAAAAAAGTCGACCCCCAGGCTGGATCCGAACCAGCTCCGCAGCAGTTCGCAAATTGCAAAGACCTGAGACTCAACTACCTGTGCTACGGCCAGCACCGCGTCAATTTTGACTGACAGTAGGGGTATTCATGATCTTTGGTTTAACATGTTAAAGCGTGTTAAATGGAAAAACTCATGTTAAATCGAAAAAAATTGCCTTCTTTTACCGTGGTAAAACGAAATAACATTTAACATGGCTGAGAGTCTGTTACTTGGTCTGTTAAATGGTGAATGACGTCACACAATAGACCAGTTGAGATCGTCGCCATTTTTGTTGTTGTGACAGCTCAGTTCTTTCGTGTGTTTGTGGTATTCATATCCCTGTTATTAAACCAGAATGGATAATTTTAATGGAACTGCATATCTGAATGATAGAACATGGAGAATACTTTCAATACAGTTGTCAATTATCTCATCTTCATTCTCTTCCTCACAAGTTTGAAGATCAATAAGACACTTATAAGCTAAACTTTCACACAAATTCCACTTTTCACTCACTCTAGGCATGTTGTAATAAATTACTTAAATCAAAACTGAAGTAAACAATAACATGAGGCTCTGGAAGGAAGGTTATAAACATAAAGGCTTATAAAACAAGTTGCTGAGAAAATCCACTAGGGGCTCTTATGCATTTAACGTTTAACATGACTTCAAATAGGGCTGCTCACAATTCTATAGTTATAACATTTAACATGGTAAAACATTTTACATTTAACACATCATGAATACCCCTAGTGTAAACGTCTTCGTGATAGAATATGTCTGTCTTTGACTCGAAATACAGTGGGTCCCTTACTCTTACAGAAAGTATTGTTCTAAATCACCAACAGTTTTCTAGATTGATTGATATATATGGTTACTGTTCCTATGGGTCATACCGGGATATGATAACATCCCAAAGCCCCAAAAAACTCTATCTAATACAAAATCAGACTGGTAGCATTTAAACAAGTGATACTACTAATAACTACGATAACCTTAGATTTTAACAAACATATGTTTTAGCAGGTACTGTTACATAACATAATATCAGTGATGTCTGAATTTTAATTGTATGTAAATATTAATTATTTATAAATAATAGTATATCAAACCAATATTTTATATTTATTATTTTATCGTCAAGAGCTGTTACCTAGACCGGTACACCATTACCTGAACGAAAGTATTCCTGGCATTCCTAAGCCTAGCGTATCTAAAGGGCCTCCCTTTCTCCTCGCGTTGAAGGGCTTTATTCAACAGTTCTGTCAACAGATGGCGCCAATAACAGCTACTATAACTTTCTCACATGACTGCAGTGAAAGAACTTTAGACCATTGAGTGTCAAGAGAATAACTATACGATTTTCAAAGATTAAAAAAAAAAAATGTTAAAGAAACAGTAAACTATCTATCTGGGTACATTAAAAACTCTACAAGAAAAACTGGACTTTCCAATCAGTAATAAAGTGAGCATATGCCAATTCAGTTTCCCGATGCATTTTAGATAAAATTTAACTACTAATCCCCAAATTAAGCGTTAATTAATTTAATCGTTTGTTATCGATATACGTTTATCGATTACGAATGGACTACCTCAATAGATTGTCAGTCACAATGACAGTTTTCTTAAAAAGCCAAACTGACTTGATTGATTTGAAGACCACTGCAGTATTAATCCAACTGACACTTGTAAATGACTTGCGGCTAGCGCCCTTAATCATCCTCAACTGGCTTCTAATACCAGTGACTCTGTTGAGAGACAAGAGCCACCAGGATCCACCACAGTCCTGCTTCTGCTTTCACAAGGTGTTTTCCAGGCTAATTGGAATTAAGAATTAATAAGTTTAAAATGTTATTTTGTTTCAAGTTTATTTTTTCTTATTTTGTGATAATTTAATTTATATCTCTGCAAATATAGTGTGAATGCGCTCTTTGAACCTTATTACCATTTTCAGTAAATATATGACAGAATGTAATATAATACAATTAAATACCTCTCTTACTACAACTTGTAAATAAGTTATCGAACAGTAAGGATCTTCTGCAATGTTTCTTTCGATTCGTACTAAGCAAAAAGCTTGTTTGGCCATTATTTGTCTGCTGTACGTTGCCAGCAGAACAAATAGAGCTAGATGCTTTCTATGTAGTGGCCGGTTCCAAGGAATTCAACAGGTTGTTTCTCAATACCCCAGAAGAACGGACACCCAACGTGTTGACTCCTGATGTTTATCAGGACACTCCTCAGAAAAACCGCTCTGAAAAAGTTTTTCTGACGGTTTTTAACACATCAGATTTTATATGTAATAATGGTATGAGAGCAAAAAATCCATATTCTACGAAATAAAAAAATATTGAAAATGGAAGAAAAACCCCTTCAGATATTTCTCGAATAATACTACGAAACGATTGTAGGAAGATCGTCCGGAAGGCAGCCGACAAAAATAACAGGAAAACTATTTATTTGTAACCGATGTTCCATCCCACTTTACAGTGCTTCATCAGGTCTGTGTCCTTAAAGATGAGTGTCCCGGGCACCATTTTGGTACCTTTCTTCATCAACACTCTTACAATCATCTATTAATAATCTTGCAATACCATAAAGTGTATTCGGTGATACAAATGCAGTGAAATGAATTGATCTTAATGGATACCTCTGTATAACGTGATTTCCTCTTTTATTAAAGTGCCGGCCAACAAGGTACTTATTGAATGCAATTGAACCAAACGTCCAATGTCCGTCACTAATTTTATCGCCAATCAGCACTTTTCACTACTCTATTAAGGATACATGTCAAAATATGAATATTAACACACTTGCTATTCCATAAGAACATTTTGTGGTCAATGTTCAATGATTATTTTGTAAAAAAACTTTGTGAAATTAAAATGTTTTTATTCAAAATATATACCCTAATTTTTTATATATTTTTTCCAATGTGTTATCAACTTTTCAATCCCAAAACTGAAAAATTCAGGGTTTTGTAAACAGATGAAGTCAGAAAATGGATTCTGAACTGAGAATCATTTTCAAAAATTTTACCTTAAAGGAAGTTGTCCAAATTTTTGTACATATGGAAATCTTTTGGAGATAAGTCTAGCGAATAAAGTGGGTGTGAAAGGACTTTGTATAGTTTTTTCACTATCTGTCGTGAAACATGAAGTTTGGCTTTGTCGTATAATAGATTTATATATTCCTTCCGAATAACCAATGCAGGTTGTATTTTCGATACATTATGTCAATTTCGCTGCAGTACGATGTGGATGTGATGGTGTGGCCTCTGGATAAAAAGGAGAAATGAATTATTCCTGCAATCGACCACCTCACAGAAACCAATAATTGTTTATGCAAATTTGGTTTTGGCATGTGTCCTGGTCTTTCGTTGATATTTGAGCACTGACCTGACCAACGCCTGTTGCCATATACAATCCACTTTTCACAACACGTGATTATCCTTTCGAGAAAATGCTCGTGTTTTGCCTAGTAAGCAGTGAAACGCACGGGTCATAACGCTTCAGCTGCTACCGCTCATTAAGTTCACGAGGTAGCCATAGATCTATCTTTTTTACTTAGCCAATAGTCTTCAAGTGTCGATCCACTTGTATTCAGATGTGATGCAAGTCCTTCAAATGTTCTTTCAAAGTAAGCCTAAGTTCATCGTCAATTGCTGGTAGAAGTCTTTCTCTGTGTTGGTTATCCAAACAATTTTTCAACACCCTTCCCCGAACGCCGTGGTAATGCTTCTTGCAACTTGGGCTGTCGAATGTCCAAGTTTAAACTAAAAAAAATCATCTGCGTGTTTCCATGGCCATATTTGATTGCATACTAAACACTGTAGAATAAATTAGAATGATTGTAAATATTATGAAAAAAATGAGGATTAATAACGGTTCATTATTATCAGTTAATATAAACGAAGTAAACAACAAAAGTCCATTAATCCCACTTGGAATTTCTAAGATAATAAAAACGGACACTTCATATGAAATGAACCAATAGAACCATTTGGAAAGAATTTCTCAAATATGAAAAAAATATATAAGTATCCAGCAAAACGATGGTTAAGACGATATTCTTGAAAGACGTCTTCTCTTTTTATTAATAGTATACAAATCGTATTCTGTAATAAATAAACGATTCAATTATTTTGTTTTTTGTTTCTTTTTATATTAACCCCTTCCAAGTGGAAACCTGCGTATAACGGTCAAAACCATCTTCCCCGTGAGAGTCTTTTATACTTAATATGTAAACAGTTATCAGAAGCAACAATATCCTGGGCAGAGGATTCAGGACCAGAAAAAATGTTAACGAGTGTCTTCGTCCTTGAAGGCGGGAAATGCCTGAGGAGGAGCCGAACATTGCCGAGCGGTAGTTGAGGCTGTCGGCTCCAGGTAGCAGCACTCTGCGCTATCGTCACCACGTGTTGTTGAAGCCACGTGGTCCGGTTATGGTTTCGTCGTTTTAGTTAATCCAATCAATTACTTAGCGGAATTAATTAATACTTTAAATGATTATTAATACAAGAATATTATTATTAAATCCATAATTTTATTAGAATAGTACCAGCAATTACTCTTAGATACGGCTGTTAAATATGTTACAAAATAATTGAATTCGTCAGTAAGCTTATTTTAAGTATTAAAATGACCACTGGAATTCAGTTTACAACAATTAGATTTAAATCAATTTTTTATTGTAATGTATAGATTCTACTGTAGACTAAGGTTGCTTTCTGACAACTCTACTAATTTTAGGACAGTCTATAAAGGGACAAACGTAGAGAACGAAACCCCTATCTACAGTAATATTTTTGGAACACGTACTTCCAAAATAAAACAAAAACTTTTTTGTCACATATGAAGTATATATACTTTATACACTTTTAGATACTTTATATTAATTAATAGCTTGACCATAAAGATTGGTATAAATAGCATACAGTATAATAATAATTACAAAAAAGGCTTAGCGAACCCGAAGGTTCAATACCAATACATACATCTGTCCAGTGACACCGCTCCAAACCCTAATCCACTAAATCAGTCTTAACTCAATCCTCCCATCTACGTCTCAGTCTACCCCTTCGACGTTTATGCGTTGGTTCAGTATTTTTGTATTTTACGCAATACGTTATTTTCAAAAAATTGAGGCTCTGTTCTTTCCTTAGAGTAAGAGGCCACGTTTCGCATCCGTAATGAACAGTGGGAAAGATAATAGTTTTGTAAATTCTAACTTCAATGTTTTTGGACAGAATGCACAAGCTAAGCATTTTCGAAATTGAAAAATAAACAAGCATTTCCTACCTTTAACCTCGCTTTTATTTCCTCATCAATTTCGTTTTTTCTAGTTACCATAGAACCTAAATACTTAAACCTACATACCTGTTCAACAGTATTTCCTCTTATAGAGAGAAATTTTTTATTCACCCATGCTGCCCAAATACATTGGGTAGCTATAACATAACACACAGCCACACAGCCAACACACAGCCCATCAATCCATAATTGAACAATGTACACTATACTACATTAACATTTTCCATTTGTCAAACAATAATTATAAATAAACTAAATACAATACACTTCAAATACATTTTTTTTCCTATATACATATATTTATTTTCCTGCTCGTACAAAGTGAAATAACAATTTACCAATTCATCCAATACATTATCCCCCTGTTTCACTCCTTGTACCTCTCCTCTCCAGCGATCCGCAACCACCGTTTGATGAATTAAACAGTATACAAATATTTTTTTAACCCATGAAATCCCTCAAAAAAATAGGAAACATTTGATTTTTTCTTTGCTGTTGGTGTCTTTATTGACATACAAAAAGGTTAGAAAAATCTCTTGAATTTTTAGTAACTTGGGTTCATCTTTAACCAAATGGAGGCCTTCGACTACTTTAAGATATGGACCCATTTAAATTATTTTCTCAACAACTTTGGATAATAAATTAAACGGTAGATAAAATCATTAATTTATTTATGAACGGATAATTAACAAACATTAAAAAGAAAAAAAATGCATTTACAAGTCATGCTATTCTTAATTTTTAATTAGTAAAATCTTTAGCTAGTTCTTAAAAGTCTTTTAATTTAGATACAATAGTTTCTGTCCGGAAGAAACTGCAATCTTTCTTGAAGTAACGTTACTTCTCAGTTCACTCTTGATTTGTATTAACTTAAGGATCACAAATATAGGGTGTTCTGCGTACTAAAGATGACACAGATCTGGACAACTATTGCAGGGCTATTGTTTTCCATCTTTGTAAAGAGGAGACACAACTTCTAAAAACACACTGCGCCATTGTAAACATTGACAGCTAGACAAACTTAAAACAGGCTGTTTAATTGGTTGAAAAAATGGCCAAAAATTGTCACTCAATGGTCTATTTGTGATGCTATAACCATAATATTTTTTTAATAATTAATTAATTTTTATTTATTTTTTAATGTTTACTTAATTATTAATTTAAATTTGATTATAATAAGAGGAGAAACCGCAGCAGACCTGCTTTCCAGAACAATTCGCTTTATTAAAAGGCTCTAATTGGAAAGCTCTTAGAAACTATGTAGAGCAAGAGACACTGAAAAGAGCTCAATTGGTTAATATTTGAGGAATTAATGCCATATCACATTTTGATATCATTGCTTTGTTTTTTTTTCTTCTCATAAATATAATACTGTTATTTTAAATTATTGACTGGTTAAAATCATTGTTTTCAAGCTATACAACATATTTTTAAGTTTTGTTATTTATGGGTTTAGTTAAAATTCCAAACTGACTTCGACAGAGGGTTTTTCCATTGTCTATGTGGTTTTTAATTGTTGTCTAGAACCATTTTTTGTATGTTTTTTAATAAAAATATTTTAAATATAGCAAGAGGAGAAGATGGTCGGGGATGTAGTCAGTAAAGATATATAAATAGGCATAAGTCATTTATTTGTCCAAATATTTCGGCATGAATTTCAGGCCTTCATTAGAGCTGAAAAACATAACAAGATTACCTTAATTCAGAGAAAAATAAAATAATAACAAGCCTGAAAATATACACACCAATACATTAAGTAGATAGCAGTTAATATTAATAGATGATAAAATATAATATTTTATCATATTTACATGAGCCCTGTCTGATTTTTAATAATTTTATTATTATTTATTTTTAATAATTCTTATCTATATAATATTATATTTTATCTTCTATTAGTATCAAATGCTATCTACTTAATTTATTGTTATGAATATTTCCAATTTTTTTTTTTTATTATTTTTTTTTTTCTATAAATAAGGTTGTTATCTCGTTTAGTTTTTCACCCCTGATGAAGCCTTGTAATTCAGGTAACTCAAATAAATAAGTTTTGCTCATTTGTGTATTTTTACTCACCAAACCCAAAACTAACCATCTTCTCCTCGTATCAATCTACAGTCAAATAATAACTCCTCAGTAATAAAAATCTTTATTTTGGCATATCAAAGCTCAACTTAATAGATACTATCCATTACCCATTTGTTCATTACAGATTTAAGAGTTGGAAAATGCCTGCAAAAGAGGTGTCCTGAAGGTAGGTGAAAGACAGAAGTTGTGCTCTGGCTACCAGGAGGTACCTTAATAGCAGTACTTTAACAACTGTATGCCATATACGGGGGCACCTTGTATATTTAGTCAGAATTTCCATCAACACCAATACACTTTTACCAACAAACAACTAGCTTATTAATCCCAGCCAGAGAGGTTTTTGGGTTTCTACAAATAAAAAATATACTTCTGAAAAACATTTTTTATATAAATCCAGTTTTGAAAGCTTTTCTGCCATAAAAAGTTTTTCAGGGGCTCAAAAAGTGGAAGTCAATAGGGTGAGGCAAATAGGGATTTTGTATGGAGTTTGATGAAGGATTTCGTAATCCAAATTGGGCAAACATCACAGCCTTTTTTTCTTTTTTTTTTTTATATAGGAAGAAGATAGTTGAGCATATGAAGTAGATTGGAGGAAGTTGGTACAGAACACCATTCCCATCAGCCCTGCAAAGTGGAGCAAAACGTTGGTTAACAGTAAATAGCTTTTGTTACTATTTTGAAGCCTTTATTTACCGCCACCCGGACTATCTTCCTCCAATATTTTTTTTTTGTTTATGCTGTGCCACCCTATTCTAACCATGGTGGGGGGTCAAGTTTTTTTGTGGAACCACCACTGAAATAAAAGTCAACCCTCCAGACCATATTCGAAACGGTGTTTTAACTCGCTCCGCTACAAACGGCCCTAAAGACTTGGTTGGCATTCATTTAAGTCTATAAGACAACAAAATCAAATTGTCAATTACAGAATGGCATCCATAACCTTCTCTGTCTTCCAACTCAAAATCTCCTCTGTGAAACTTTTGAAACCAACGCAGCACTGTGCAGTTGTTAATGGTCCACCAACTCCACTATTCATTTATAATATGAGCAGTTTGCACAGTGATGCATCCTAAATTAAATTTGTTAAAAGAGATAGAACTGACAAAAGTGCACAAAAAAAAATTAATATTTTACTGTCATATCATTATTTTGGTAAAATGGTTTCCCAAAACTATTATTCTAAGAACAAAAAATCACAGAATAAAGTTAATCTTGAATTTAATCCCTTTCTTTGGATCAGTACCTAAAAGAAAATAATTAATTGATTTTTAACCAACTACAATATTATTTCAAATGATATATTGTTGATACAATGAGAAATATTGTACCTATTGCTGAATATCTCTCTCTTCTAAGTATTCTTGTGCTTCAGTGATATTTTTTCCATGCAGCTTGGCATTGATAAAACTGTAATAAGGCAATTAGTTATAAATAAAAAATAAAAAAATGTTAATAGTTTTACAATAAATAGTAGTGAGTGTAGTGTAGTGTAGTGTAGTGTAGTGTAGTGTAGTGTAGTGTAGTGTAGTGTAGTGTAGTGTAGTGTACAGTGTAATGTAGTGTAGTGTAGTGCAGTGTAGTGTAGTGTAGTACAGTGCAGTGCAGTACAGTTCAGTGCAGTGCAGTGCAGTGCAGTACAGTACAGTACAGTACAGTACAGTACAAAGATTATTTTTGATTTAATTGAATCATATTACACCATAGGATATTTTTAACTTTAATCTTTTTGTGATTATTATGACTGAACAAAAGATACATTAATTTAAATAATATCTCAGAATGAAGTAATCAACCAATTACCCTTTTTTTTTTTTTTTCTTTAATTGTAGAAGTAAATTAATTCACATATTTCTTTATTATTTGAATAATAATATTCTAAAATTATGAAACTTACAGTGCTATAAGAAATACGATTGTCTGGCTAACCACGACCACAAGGTAAAATGCTTCAGGGAATGGAGTGTTTATCGTATGTATGTAGACCTGGGAGAAAACATAACCAGAAAACAATGGTGGTGTTGTATCACTTATTGATAGCAATGCAAATGCTTTTCCTAAAACAGAAAATAAATGTTATATCACTGAAGAACTTAATAGTTCATATCAAAACTTAATTAAAGTGATTACCAGAAATTACAATCAATTTTTTTATTTATAAAGAATTTAATGATATTTGGAAATGATAAAAAATATTCGAGTATAATGTAAAATGATACAGTCCTATGATAACCCTTGAACCACAAATTATTTGAGGTACCTAATTCTTGACCTTACAGTATGCTCGGGAGACAGTGGGTTCATTACAGTACTCCAAGGTCCCTAACTGATGCCAAATGCTCCTGGTAAAACCCACTGCACTGATTTTCTTTAATGTGATGCTCATATTTTTTCATAGGTCATTTTAGTACAGGAATTCAGAACTGCAACTGCTAAGCTATAACAGAGGAAGACATTTCCCATTGAGTGGTATGAGGCTACCATATACTCTAAGGAGACATCCAAGCATTCTAATCCCCTTACAAACCTTGTATAACAAAATTCATGATCTTTTCAGGGATCCTGTTTAAAAGACTTCTACCCTTTACTTGGAGGGAAATAGGCTGCTATTAAGAATAGAAGTCTACCACCAATCAAATGTTCTTTCTTAGAATTTTACTGGAAAAGGCGAGGGAATTCAGGGTCAACATTCACCATTTATTCCTAGATTTTAAAGCCATCTTTGACAGCATTTCAAGAGAGGAACTCTATGAGGGAATGCTAGAGTTTAAGAAAAACTTGACAGTTGAACTTGATCCTGATCAAATGACCTCCTTGTAAAACCGATGGTCAAGAAATAGTACATCGTTACTAAACAATCCCAAGACCCTTCATGAACTGTAAGAGATACCGATTTATTAATTCTTCATTTCATTTTTTACCAAAACTAAGTTAGCATTTGAAAAATTATAGTATATTTTAATTAATAGTTAATGGATAACAACATAGAAGCAGTTAATTGTTTTTAAAATAAATATATTGAAGTAATGTTACCTCTTTCAGATTGCGGAACTAGTTTGGAAGTTATCGACCTCAGTACAGCTGCAACTACTGGACCCAAAGTAGCAACTGCAGCTCCTAAAAGATAATTTTTAATTCAAAACTCTCAGAAAATTTTTTTTTTTAGAGAAATTCATAAAATTTAATTTATACCTTTTTTTATCAAAAATGGCTCAAATGATTTGATTAAATTCAGCATATCAACATACAACCAAGTAGTTTTTTATATAAACTACATCTTATCCTCATTGGAACAGTTTTACAGTGCTAAAATGCTGAATATTTAAATATCTTTAATTTTATTTAATTGAAAATAAAATTAAAGATCCACCTTTTATTGCTAGTTGTAATGTACTATGGATAAATACAAAATATGAAAGAATTTTTTAATTAACTTAAGGACAAAATACTACATGGAACACGCCCGAGGGGCCGCCCAGCGGATGGTGTTGAAGAGGATTTGAGGACTCTGCTCGGAGTGAGGAATTGGAGAGCAGCTGCTCTTAACAGATTAAACTGATGGAAACTGCTTGAGGAGACCAAGACCCAATAATGGGTTGTCATGCCGATTGAATAAGAAGTACAAAATAAATCTTTTCGCCTTTCCATAGTTGTTATAACAACAGTTTGAATTTATTTTCAGTTACCTATTTATGCAATATATAAGAAGGGAAAGTATTTTCATTGAATAATAAAAAGATAGCTGTTTTGAAAAGTATTAAGTATTAATTTCATTTCAAAGTAGGGTTGTAAAAGTTTGTACTGAAAGTTTTGTGATGCGCTTACCACATTTTTAAAACTGATCAAGCACTTTAAAAATGGTAATCAATTGAAGACCAATCAATGAATAGCAATAGAAAAGCTTTTCTGATCAAGGGATGTAACATGTTTGTCAGTTAAGTTCACTATTTTTTCTTTTGAGCAAAGTCTTATTTTATTTTTCAGTAAATCAAAATAGAAATAAAATATGGATATTACATAAAAATGTATTACCAACATAATACCATTCAGGTGCCTCAGTGATGATGAAGATTATTCTTGCAGAAATATGACTAGTCGCTCCAATCATCATAATAACAGTGTCCCTTATGTGAAAACATTTCTGAAGGAGTGGAATGCCGACCAGTAACCCTTAAAAAAAATAATGAAGCATTCAAAAATTTAACAATTAAAATTGATTTACAAATGAAAATGGTTCATAATATCAGCATACATATGCATATATATAAATGTATTAATCCAATTTTAGCTTCCAACTAATACTGAAAAGTATCAGTTCGGGATTTGTCCATCTCTTGAGCTTGTCGAAGTCAACAGTTTTGGTCTAATTAAAGCAGTAATGATGTTATGTGTACATACATTTAAAAAAATTACATTATGTAAGTTATAACCTACTTTATTATTATTTATGCTTTACTTGATAGCTTCAACTGGCTAAGATTCTAGGGATATTGTTTTCAGTTTCTTTTTCTGGAAATTATCATTTTTCTATTGCTTATACTATCTACATTTATCTATAGTTATCTACATTTCAAATTTAATGGTTTGTCATGTAAAAAAATATATATACCTATGAGATGAGCCATTGCTGAAATATTTTGTATTCAGAAAGGAGTTTTCATAAAACTGAAAATAATTTATGAAATCTGTAAAACTTGGTATCAACACTACAATCCCTCAAAATGCCATCAAAATCAGGTTAGTGGTTCGATCAGTTATACCTAAACACAAATTTGACAACAGACAGAGAACAAAGTTTGTTTCTTGATGTCTCAAATGGATAATGTGAGTAAAAAGTTGTTATAGAAAATAGGTTTTATTATTTTGGTTTGTACATTAAACGGTAGATGGCGAAACAATGATACAGCTGAGAAAAAAGAACAGGCATGCTGCTTTGTTCTAGGACTGTCTGTCGTGGCATCTGTTTATGAAAACACACTCTTGTTGTCTTTATTTATAAAACCCTCCCTACTTTCCACAACAAAAGTTTCCATTTTGAGAATATAAATATTTATTATTTACTGCATTCATTCAAAGCTTCCCTTGGTAGTGAGGAAGCAAAATGGTTAGAAGATATTAACAAATGTTAGTTTAAACTTACCTAAAATGAATGATGCTGTCTGAAAAGTTCTGAAATTACTGTAATTTTTCACAGTCCAATTGAATTTTAGCTGGGTATAGAGTTGTATCATGCGGCTTTCATCTATAAAATAAGGTTAAGTACAAATTTTATAAAATGTTCAGAGCCAGAGATGGACAAAAAATAGCTTTAGTTGTAAATACTAGCTAAAATTGCAATGGATATCATGCTTATTCATTAATAAATAAATATTGTATCCATGACAATATTAGCTCTTTCTATAGCTAATTTTTGTTCAACTCTGTCCAGAGCAATCAGAAGATAATGATAATGCTTTGTGAAACTAGAAATCTGATGCCTATGAAACCAAAGCATGTTCCGTACAATGGGGTGCATAGAAAAAAATGTCCACTATCCAACAAACAGTTTATATTTTTATTTCTTTAACATTATACCAATTAATGATCAAAATATAGGCCATTATAATTAATTGTTGTTCACTAACCTCCAAATTTAGTAAACCTTATCATTATATTTTTTTAATCAACTGCTTTATTAGTAAGATATTGCAACCAAAATTTTTTTATTATTGTTATAAATTTTTTTTTTATTAATGTTATTTCAAAGTAACAAAAGGTTTAAACATTTAGGGTCAGCAATAAACAGAAAATATTAAGGGAGGAACAGTACCTGAAGGTTTTTGAAAATAAAATGTTGCATAAAATAATCAGAATGAAGAAGGATGAATTAACTGGAGAATGTAGATAACCCCAACTCATGTGAACTAGATCCAGTAAATATAATTCTGTTTATAGCATTAGAGCGAATAACATGGACTTTGTATGAAGTTGTAGAACATAGTAACAAATTTATTCTTAAAAAATTAATAAATACTGATCTGATGGGTAAACGTCTGAGGGGTTAACCAAAGAGTAGGTGAGAGGATTGCATCAAAACTGATTTTGTTGATTTGGGTTTGGATAGGCATCATTGGGTAGATATGTGTAGAGATTGGTGATATTGATATCAAACCTTGACGTTCGTTACATATTTGATTATTATAATGTTACTTCAAACACTGGTATTTCAAATGATATACACCACTGTTACAAGCAGTAAAATACAAATTTTTATAACTTACCCCTTTGTAAAGTAAAAAGGGCCATCCCAATGAGACATAGAATAAATATCATCCTCCTCCCTTCCTTCCTTTTTACTAACAATATCTTTAACGTATCAACAATATGGCCGAGCGTGCAGGCTCTATCTCCATCTTTTGGAGGATCCCTTGTTCTCCAAGGTATTACCAATAATGTATACAATATAGCTATTGACAAGATGGCACAATTGATAAGGAACATTCCTTTGAAGGAAATCTTCAAAGGTCCATTATATAAATAGGAGCCTGCAAAAGTAATATTAACTCTTATAAACATTATTTATTTACAATAATTAGATAATATTATATACTACAATGGATATCATATTATCTATATATAACAAATATAATGTAATATTGATCATAATGCTGTCCCACATTAGACTGTCAGTAATGTAAATACAAATATTGGCTTGCTAAATTAAGAGTTTATATCTATATACATAAGAGGTGGCTAAAAATCAGAGTGAAATGATGTAAGTGACCTTTCATTTGAGGTGAGGTCATAAATAAATCTAAAAGAGCTGTTGAAAGAAAAAAACAGACTTAGTCACCTGTATGCCAGCATTTTGGACGTTTTAAATATTTTACAACCTCTAAACTCGTATTTGTTGATTTTACCATGATATGTCATTTTCAGATGTTTAAAATAAATAAAAAATTATTTCTAAACTAGCTGAATCAATTTGTAATTAATATTTTTGATACTAGATCATCATAAGATAAAAGAATGTGTAGAGGAAAAACAAGGACCAACACTTTTAATTAAATAAACACTAAAAAAATTGAAAATGGACTTGGTGGTTTTGGAAAGCAATGCCTCAATTATCACAATATTTATTAAGACATTGAAGTGAAAAAAACTTCCATTTAGAATATTATTTATATTCTATATTTGCTTTACTACGTTTTGGGTTTCCCCATCTTCAAGTACTAATATTCCTCCTTTTGTTAAGTGCATTTATTATTTATTTTTGAAATATTGTCACATTAATTAAAATTTACCCCATTAATAATAAAATTTGTTTAAACAATGTTGTTCAGACTTACACCACTTTGACTTTAACCTCCTTCATATATTTATCATATATCATGTCATACATTTTAGATAATATAATATACAATCAAAATAATTTAATTCACTAATGAAAGTTTTTTTTTTGAAGTTTTTTATATTGTGAAACTTCTTCCTTCTTTATCAGTCTTTATTGCTGTTATCATATAAACTCAATGTTTTGGGGCTATCTGTATTCTTGAGCTATCTGAAATTAGTTTTACATTTCTTGCAATGTTAATCTGTTTTTTTGTGCTTTTACATAATAAATTTTTTTATAAACCTTTTTTTTATAGTTTCCTTGTTATTTAATCTGTATAAATAAATTTTGTTAATGATTATAATAAAGAAAGTCATACCAAGAGCTGTGCCAATCGGCATTGGTAACAAATAAGCCACTTCTAGCAGCGTTGTCCTAAGAGTTCTTTGATCTATAGGTGTTGTATCTGCGAGATATGCAAAGCAAGCCATGAAAATAGATAAGTTCATTCCAGTAAGAGCTGAAGGAAAACAGGCGGTGTAGAGTATTGCCTCCAGAGGCCACAACTCTGCAGAAAAATGTTTTACTATTTTCTTTATATCCTATAAATAATAAATTCATAAATCATTTTATGAAATAATTAAAAGATAATTAATAAAAAACATCTACTAAATATGAAGGTCAACATAGCTTCCTCACTATTTTTATCTTTTTTCTTTTTAAATTGCACTGCCATCTTGAGATCAAATACACTGGACTTTTTGTTAAACTGGCTATATCTCCTGAATGGTTTCAAAATTCTTCATATAGCCAACAAATAGCATGATATTTAATGTTTTGACACATCAAATTCAATTTTTATGAAAAATATGGAATCCACTTTTCAACACCTCATATGTCAGCAATGGATTAATACAGAAAGACTTTTGTAATAACGTAATAGATTTGGTTATCTAATAATAAACTAATAATGGTAATACTTACCAAATATATTATTGAGAAACAGAGCAAAATAATATATTAAACAACCAAAGAGGCCTAGAAGCAAGGGTAGTTTGCGACCAACACGGTCACTCCAACCACCAAGAATGAAGGCTAGAACCAATGGTATTGCATTAGATGTCACACCTTCATATTGGAAGAATTTAGAAACCTCAACCTAGAACGATAAAATATTGGGTTATACATATTATTATTATTATAGATATAATAATTGTAAATTCAGTGTACTAGAAAAATAGTTATTATTCAATGTTTACATTATTTTTGTTTAGGGTATTTTGGATATAAGTGAAAAATAAAAATCCATGTAAGGTTATTTTTATTTTTTCATTATTTTTAATTTATTTTTCAAAACACTAAATATGAAATTATATGTCTGTAAAGGCCTGCATTAGGCCTGTATGACCTGTATCAAGGCCTTGCACTTATAGGAGCTGAGCACAGAGAATAAAAAAGAATTTAAAATGAGTTGAAAGTTATGTCTTCCAGTTTCAGAAAAAAAAAATAGACATCTGTTCACAGATACGGCAAGATCATGATAATAGGATGGGATAAGGAAATAAATCTACAAGATTGATACTATAGTAGATAATATGTGGGCCTTGCAGAAAAGGTTTGGACTGGGCCTCACATCAGCTTTTATATTTGATCAAACCACTGCACAAATGGTAAAGGGGATAAAATAATTATAATGGTGATGATGATATTTGATCAAAAATAATTTTCAGAACAAGATCCAGTAGAAGCAGTTAGTGTTAATTTCTTTGGCCGAAATTCGATACAAACATTTCTTCAATACTCTAACATTTACTAACATATCTATTCAAAAAATATTTAGTTAATAAGAATAAGGAATATAAATGAATATTTAAATCAGGCGAAGATGGTTGAGAAGCAACAAGAAAGAACAAAAAATAAGATACAACTATAATGAATAAGAGGAATTAGAGAATGATTAAAAAATAAGTTATATATGCCAAAAGGCGTCAAAAAATATGAATATGAATGAGAAAATCTAGACAGTAAATATATGTAAAAAACATTTAATTTAAGTTAACGAAATATGTAAGTAAAATACTTGAATGAAATAAGTAAAAAATTATAAGCCAAAAGGAGTAATTTGTAAATATGACAATAATAAGATGTGAACGTAACTTAATAGGGTAAGGAAGAAAGAATAAGAAAAGAATAAAAAAGGAGAAGGGGTATAATAAGAAAGATGAAAAAATAAATAAAACGTGAAGAATATACCGATTTCATGCAGATTTCAAGCACAAGTATAGACATTGAAATAGAAGGGACTAACAGAACAAGTCAAGAATGCATTTACAAGTTACACTACTTAAATAGGTAAAAGGGGTGATAACAAATAATTTGAAATATAAAAGAACATAAAACATGAATATTTGAGTACCTGAACTTGTTTGTTGTAATTTTGATTAGCTTTGTCCATAATATGTTCACAAATATTTTTCGGAAATCCCAGATTAACCGTACAGGCCTTAAAAATAAAAAATTGTTCTCCGACAACAGACGTCATCATGTAGGCACTCATATACAAAAACATCACTGGCTCTACCCCTATTTTGGGAAATCTGTATTCGAATTTAACGTCTTCTTCTTGTTTATTTTCATTTACCATATTTTCTTCCTTGTTTTCAAAGCCTATTGACATAATATAAAGATGTTTAAATACTGCATACAAACCTTAATTTTTTAAGAATGAAATACAGAATAAAAAGCTATTTATTAATAGCCTACATTTTGACTCTCATTGGAGGTTTTCATTAGAGCCAAATAAAGAAGATAAAAAACAATGTAGTACTATTCTAGAAATAGAAGATGACATTCATGAACGATAAGATGAAATATAGAAAATTACATAAATATGGAAAGAGTAAATTAAATATTTAATGTGGAAGTACAGAATAATAAAAAAAAAAAAAAAGAAGAAGAAGAAGAAGAGTAATAGTTGATATAGTGATGAATCATAAGCAATGTCAAATTGGATGAGTATTTCCTGGAATTATATAATCTAAACATAATCAATTGCATAAAAAATAAACATTCTTATTTACTATGTATTATTAAAAAAGTCATTACTTACTACGAAACCTAAGCAACTATTTCATGTGCCTGACAAACCATTGGCTATACAAAGGACAAATTAAATTTTATCACCAAGAAATTTGATTTATGAGTAAGAAAAATTGAGAAGAAATTTCTTGAAAAGGTATCATTGTATTTAGTAATTTATTTTTTCTTATACCACAAATGTTGAAAATACAAAAAATGACCCTACTTTGTCTTTATAAAACAACTTTGGATTTTCTATTTTTAAATCTAATTGATTTTAGAGGGTATCATTAACATATTTGATGATACTATAGGGCATAATGAAATTTTAAACAGCTAGTTGAACTGAAATTGCATTCAATTAAAAATGAAAAGATAGTTTAAATGAACAAACTAATGTAATATCAATTTTTAATGAGTTTATTTTATTAAGATTTACAAATACACATTATGAAATAGCAAAAAACAAAGGTTTTAAATCCATCAAAATAAAGCAAAAACTACATGATACAAATTAAACACTCAAATTACTATTGATGATTCATAAAAAAAAAAATATATTAATAATAATTTATAAAAAAAACTATGAACAATCCCAAAGATAAGACTAAATACATACTAACTAGATCTTCCGCTCTTGTGCAAATCAATTTTACTTGTGCTCACTACCCAATGGGCAGCAAATTTAATCTCCCACTTATTCAGATTTAAAAAAGATAATATATCAAGAAAAATGTTATCATTTATTTTTGCAAGACAAAAAAAAAATTCAAAGAAGCAAAATAATTCAAAATTAATAGTTTTGAAGGAGTGGAAGCAAGAAATTCCACCATAACTAGTGTGATAAATTCATTCATATTTATTCAATATAAGTAATAAATATTTTTAAATACTTACTCTTATACTTAAAATATAATAGTTATTCTATTATTTAAATATTAGTAAAATATTTTTTTCAAACCTCAAAATGTTGATATTATGAAATGATGCTTCGTCTTAACACACTTAACACTCTTAGACACCTTTAGGTTTTATATTTTGAAATTTAAACTATTGATTTAAAGATATCATTAAAATATTTGATGATATTGGATATTCCTAAATTTTAAGCTGCTAGTTGAACTTAAATTAAAAATAAAAAGGCAATTTAAATGTTCAAGTTAATACAATAATAATTGAATTGATTTTATAAACATTTCTAAATATTAACATTATGATGACAAAAAAAAAAAGTTTTAACTAACTCAATATAATATTGGAATTATTTGTTGGCTACATGCAACTAATGAAGGAATATAGTTCGAGGGTTGGTTGCTCAAAATAGTGCAAAACCAAATATACATCAGCGTTTTGTCCCAGCTTGTATGGCTTATTTCAAGTTTTCTTATTTGTCACCACTTAGTCCTAATAAAGCCTTGCTATATGGGGCGAAGCATTGGATTATAATAAATAGTTTTTGTACTATCAAAGTACATATTAATGTATAAGTAAATATTGTATTGATACTTTTATACCTCTTATTAAACAAAATCAAAAAGTGTTCACTGTTACTATGAACAGAACATTTATATTAAACAATTACATTTTTAATATAAAAATATTAAAAAGATTGATTAATATTAACAATATAAAGAAATCATTGTTATATTAATAATATAGGAAAATGTGTATATTTTGTTAGTAAAACATTTATTTGATAAATATAAATTAAGAATTCTTTTAAAATATTCATTTTTTAGATGAATATCATTTATTTAATCAATTGGAAGTGAAGCGGATATTTTCGTTTTTTTATTTATAAATTTGAATATTTAAGCGTAAAGGTAATTTTTTAGCTGTTTGTGAAAAATTGTTACAATAATACAATTACAATAATTTTAAAAATAAAAACTAGATGATGATTTTTTTCTTTTAATGAACATAATCAAATAAGTGAAGTAATAATAGAACAAACAATATTGAAAGTTAGTTTAATCTACTTGCGAAGTGGAACATCAATTATAAGGAATTACTAGAAGAAGCCATCTCAACCAACTGTGAACTACAATCAAGACTACCACCAAGCATTCAATAACTATTATCATTTTTTTTTAATTTCATATGTTTTTAATATTTAAATTAAGTTTAGATTATATTTGTTAAATTTTAAATTATTTTAGTCTATATTAGAAATTGGATTTCATGTATAAATTACAAATGCTTTCTCCTACAGTTAGATATTCCAAACTTTTTTGAAAATAATTTTAAATATAAATGATTTTCAATTTAATTTTGTATTAATATTAATGAAGTAAAGTTTTTAAGTCAGATATGTTAATTATGTGAAGTAACCATATTAACAAGCAACACTTATAATTTAAATATTAAATAAAACAATTTGTTTTTAAATATAAAAATAACATCATATATATTTTGAAGTTTTAAATTAACTAAATAATTTAGTGGTTTTTTTTTTCTTGAAGTAGATGTAACAACTATTTTTTGGCCTAAATAGATTTTTCTAACAATCAAACTTGAGTTACAACATCTGGAATTTATATATATTTCTTTCTAGAAATACTTTTACCATATACTTATATAGTAAAGAAGCCGAAAGGGTAATGCTCTAGTAATTGAATTATGAATTGATTTTCGAGTTCTTATTAAAAAATATAGATTACTTCATTCTACATATGTATATACCTCTAATTTTGTATTCATATATTGATCAAATGTGTATTTTTCTGCTATCAAAAGTAATTGAAAAAAAAAAAAGTGATTATTTAAATGGTCTTTCAATATCGTCTGCAATGACAAATACTTCCCACTATCAGAAAATATTAAAATATAAAGCTACTTTGATAAAATTTTATAAATATGTATCGATTAAGTGGAGCTTCTATGTGATGGTGATAATGATAGTAATAATGATTGTTTACATCAGGACCTGCTAGTGCCTTACTCCAGGTACCCTGATATTAGGGATGAGACACATCATTGTTATTCACTGTTTACCAACAAACAATGGAATTTTGGTTTATTCATTTCAAATTTCCTTTCAGTCCATGTGCATCTTTTGTTTGCAACTTCCCGTACAGCAGCGAAACGGTGGTGGGTGTCCATAGTTGAGGTGACCTCTCCGAAGTCCTTGGTGAACTGAAGTCTAAATGTTATCGAAACGTATACCTTGCAAGCCATCAGTCATGAACCCAACCACCTCATCGATGTTGGGGAAGTAGCTGCTTGCATGGGCATGCTCAAAGTGCCGCTTGGTGGCGTTGTCCATTGCTCGATGGGCAAACATGGACAGAATCCAATCCAACTCATCCTCCTAGGCCAAACCACGAAACGATTTGATGCCCTCCCTCACCTCAGCTAAGTATGATGCATATTTCGCATGTTCATAGCCAGACGTGTATTTGTGATTCAAGACCCTTTGCAAGCATCTTGATGTGAGAATGTGCACCCATCTCACATATGCAATCATATTCTCACATTAGGGTGTCCCATGCCAACAGGTAGAAACTCAAGTCAAAAAGAAATTCCGCCAGTAGCGATGGAGGCTCAGTTGTAGAGCATCTTTTAAATAATGCACGGGATGTATGTTCACGGGAGCTAAATGCGTATTGTCGTGGACAAGAGAAACAAAAGTGTCCCAAAATCGCATCCAGGATAGATCACCATCAAAAATTGGGATATGAATGTTGGGCAGCTGGAACAGATACATCCGTGCGACTAAACTCAGTTCAGCCTCTTGAACAGTGCAATTACATTGAGCCTTCAGCTTGGCCTGATGCAACTCACTCTGTCATCTAGGTGTTCTATATGGGATATATATAAAATCCACTGCATCCTCCTCTCCTACCTTCCATTGGCCTTTGATATAATGTAAATATAATAAATGAGACTAAATTGTTGATTTAGATCCTGAAAGTTAGCTAAATGCCACACCTAACAATCTATAAAGCAGGCTTAATGCTTGAATTATTACTACTAACTATGATTGTGGCATTTAAAACTCTTTTTATAGGTAGTAATAACACTTAGCTTGCATTGAGGTTTTAAATAAATAATTTTAAATTTTTTTACACAAAGCCTGTTAGTGATGTTCAATGTTCAATTCATCAATGAATCCTTTTACATAATGCATTTAAGATATGATGTTATCTTACCTCTTCAGTCAAATCTCTCAAACTTTACACTGAATCACAACATTATCTTCTCCAATTCTTCAATATATTATCTTCTCCTTTATTATCAATATATTTTAATTGAACGGCCTGTTAATAAAACAAGTCTAATTGTTCTTTGAGGTTCAGATAAAAACTGTTGCAGATGTCTTAAATAGTTTATTTGTCTCTCTGGACTTAGAATATTATTAACATGATTAATTTTGTAAATTTGGGAATTGTAGATAAAAAAAGAACATAAATACTTTGAAAAATGTAATTTTCCAACATTTTAAAAATTTTGATGATATTCTACAATTTTTTCTATATTACAATATCATAAGTTTAAAAACTAATAATACTTTCCAAGTAGTAAACATATTATTTATTCTTAAAAGAAATTAACAAGTAAAAATTAAAAATTGATATCCTGATGGAGGCATTGAAATATAGATACCACGAGAAAGACAGAAATTAATTTCATCTAAAGAATAATTTTACATTTTTATATAGGGATAAAAAGCATAAAAATAAATATTGTAAAGAATAATCAATTTTCTAGATCAAATCCAGTTTGATTATTTTATGGCACATTTTGTTTGATGCCATTACCACTTTTTGCTAAATTCTATTTCTACACATTATATGCTTACATCTACAATACAGCATATTTGTTCAATCAGTAGTAAAATGGAAACATTGCCTTCATACATGGCAATTAATGGTTCTTGTAAATTATATTAATAATTAAAATAAACTTTAATAGAAGGAAGACGATCTGGGTGTGGTCAAAAAGCAATTAAAAAACTTTATTAAGAGCCAGTGTTTGTCCCACTTTGCATTGGGCTAAAAAAAGATGCAAACAATTAAAATATGTTAACATTGTAAGAGAAGAACATGACATGAAATAAAAATTAAATTAAGGTTGGGCTAAAGAAGATGTAAAGAATATGTGAAAAAATTAATAAAGTAAATTAAAATAAGAAGTATGAAGATAAGTATAAATAAAAAAAGAAATACAGTAAATAATTAGACATAAAATGAACAGGAGAAGTAACAACAAATAGAATAGTAGATATAAGAGAAATATAGAACACATTAAAAGATGCAAAAATAAGGAAATAAAAAAATAAGTGAAATTTTAATGTTCTGTCTTCTATATTTACTTTATTATTACTATATTTCTTTCTCTGTTTATTTTACGTCTAATACTTCACGGTATATTCTTTTTTTCTTATAGTTAATGTTATAATTTTCGCATATTCTTTTTATTTTTTTTAGCACCATTTAATTTGTTTTTGACCCAACCTGGACCATCTTCCATTTATTGATTACATACAGTTTTCTATAATAAACTTTATTGTTATTTTGAGTTATACATTTAAAACAGGAATCAGTTAAATCCTTTACAAATATTGAAGTGAAAGCTAAAAATACTATCACAGTCTAGTTTAATTAGACTTACAAGATATTTAATATGTATCATCAATTTGATGAATTTATTCATTTGAAAATGTCAACCATACTTTTTTTCTTTGGTTGATACAAAAAAAAATAAAAATAATAATACTCTAAAACTACTTCAGATCTAGAGTCACTACTATGTCAACATTACTAAAAATAATCATAACAACAGGCTTCCATTCTGTCTAATGGAGTGCAGCTCTCTCTTCTGTGTTTTCTTTAGCCTCGGCAATATTCTTTCCTTTTAACCTCGAGTTCATGAATCTGCAATATAATAAATCATTTTGTGAAGTTACAAAACATAAGTGCTTTTTCAAAAATATATGTAAATCACACTAAATATTTTTGGAACCAAAAAATTCCAGGACCCTCAAGCAAAACAAATTAACTGAAGTGTAAGCACAAACAGCCACTTGAGTTGATTAAAATGTTAATTTGGAAAAGTTAAATTTGTTATTACTCTCTTAACTTTGTAGTAGTATATATGTATTGAAAACATCTTATTTTCAATTTCACATTCCTAATTTTTAACTTTCTTATAAATTAAATCCAAATTTTAGAGCTCATAAATTGGTATAAAACAGTTTTTGCATTAATTACCTTTCCTAGAATACTATCTGATATTCTTCAGACCTTCTCTAACTTGATTATCACATTTTAGATCAATATCTGTATGGATGACCTACTTATAATGATCAGTGTCATATTTACGAACCCGATTTTTGTGCGACTTTTATTTATTTAAAATTGGGGTTATGGGTCTCAGTTTTTGATGCCCCCATTAGCAGTCTGCATCGAAAAGCCCTAAAGACTCCACATCAGTAAGCCCACCTTAGAGCCAACCTGATGTGACATTAACACCTGTGCCTGACAGCCACTGCCTCCACAACTGGATCAACGATTCACTGGACAGCCTTTGACCAAGAAAGACATGGATCGAGCGAAATAGGCAACAGAGAATCATTGTGGTAATGAAAACATCTCCTGAGATAAGCAAATATATTCATACGAGACCTTTCCCAGTCTATCTCTTTTTAAATCAGAATGTATTAATGAATGCATTAACAAATTCTCAAATTAGCAAGCACTTGTCCCATCAAGAATTTATTTTTGATTTTAAAAATATATAAATGCTCATTAACCAAGATGGTTAAATGTCACTATATTTTATCCAACCTTCTCCTCACAAATAATTAAGAACTCCAAACCAAACAAGAAAGGGTTCATGATCGTAAACCATCTAAAATTGTATAGTTTCCTAAGCACCTAAATGATCAAAAATGAAGTATGGAACATTTAATCCCAAAGAAATTTATTTATAAAATGTTATGAAACTATTGTAAAAATCCAGTATTAACATTATCAAAGTATCCTTATGAAAATGTAATTTTCTTGGCACGCATATACTTCAAACACAACTGATCCCATAGATTTTATTCTCGAACTATTGATTAAATTTATTTTAAAAAAAAAAAAAAAAAAAGGAACATATAAATAAAATAAAGTAAGGAAGGGCACCAATAATGTATGTATATATTTAGATATATATTAATAATGTTATTTATCTATTTAATAAAGGAGGTAAAAAAAAGAAAGGAATATATCAATAAATAAAAATCAAAGATTATCTAGATAACCTGGTTTCAAGAAGGTATATTAGAGTTTTGATCTTCTTATTTATAAATGTTAGGAATTTTTAATTTTTATATCATTGGCAACAATATGTTTATTGTTAATAATTTAAGGCTAATAAAGAGAACAGAAAATATTATAATAGAAGATATATTTAATCAGATACCTGATGATATTTGACCAAAACCGTCAATATTCGTTATAATTAAATAAAATAAAAAATTTAAATAGGGAAGAGGACTTTTCATTCACTATATTCAATTAAATATATGAACTGAAATATATGAAACATAGTATAATTTAAGGTAGTTTCATAAAAATATAATAATTGGCTTTTCATTACATCAAGAGGAGATCACGACACAAAAAATATTAAGAGACAATCCTATCCAGCTCACACACCCCATTAAAATCCCGATTTAGCAATTGTCCTATATCACATTTGAAACATTTACTTTTAGTGGGAGGAGGAGACTTAGGTTAGTTAAGTCGAGCAATATTGAAAAAAAGCTAAAATTGAAAAAAACTGTATGAAACTCCCCTTATCTCCGCCCTTATGTAGCCTTACTTATCTTACCTTTGAAACAGGCACTTATGTTAGTCCATGTACAACATGTTACAATCTTTCTAAGGGGAGATCATAATGCCAAAAGTAGCAGAAGGGAATCCTTCCTGGCCACCCTGGCTTGCTAAACCCCGATTTGGTGATGGTCCTATGTTACCTTTGAAAGATTTACTCAAAGCAGAAAGAGGAGACTTAAGTTAAATCAAGCAACATTAAAAAAGTGGGTAAAATTGGAAAACGGCATGAATACCATTTTAAAATATTTTTAAGGTATTAAATTCAATCTTGGTTACAAAGTCAAATTCTTAACATTCAAAATCATAAGGAAGAAATTAAAAGACTTGTTACATAAGTGTAATTAAATTAATAGCTTCTGTCATTATTTCCTTTCTTACTTTATAAAGTAAACTAGCACATCAATGATAATATTAGGCAATTTATTAAGTTTTTTTATAGTAAAACTTAATGTCCTAATAAAGATTTTGCAATTTGATTGTTTCCTTGCTTCACGACAGAGCAATTGATGTTTTATGGGGTTTTCACTTGAGGTAGTCATGATGATTGGGATGTTTAATTTGAATATTTTGATTCATTGGATGGATTCTTGAAGAGTTTTACTGATGCCAGATTGACGAGATAATTTTGTTTTTGAGATGGTGTATACGATTCAATCATCACAGATGAATTCACAAATTTAGATCCATGGGATATGTTATATCTTATCCGCAGAAATTTAATGTCGGATTGTGAATTTTAATAAAGTTTTTTTTTTGGTTCTATATTCTCCTATTCTAGCCATTGATCGGTGTAGCTTGTTAGACATGCTCAATTGGAAGATTTGTTTTTTATTTAGATTAAATATTTCTTAAATTGTATATCTCTTGGGAAAACCTTCCAAGTTAGATCACTAGGTACTGGTATAACATAGACCTAGCTGATTTTGCTACGAGATAAACAAGTTGAGAAAAATTTAATCAAAATCTTTTTTTTTAGAAATTCAGACTTATGAGGTTTTGATAGTAAGCTTTTGTCTAATATTAATTTAATCTTTTTTTCATATAGAAAGAGAATATAGAATAGTTAGAAGTAGTATAATTAAAAATAGACACACTCACATGGTGATGAGCAGTACCAAAAATTGACTAGCAGCAGTCACTAAGAATATCGCTTCAGGAAAAGAAGATTTGATGGTGTTGATGTAGACTTGGGAGAATATGAAGCCTGATACCAATGGAACAGTTGTATCGCAAACAGAAAGTAGGGCAAATGCTTTGCCTGGAAAAAAGTAAATAAACTTACTACATAATATTACAGATAATGATGTATTTTGAAATGCATAATTTAAGAAATAATAAAAATGCATGCAACTCGGAGGTTCAATAGTGTTGTAATCAATAATCACTACCTATAAACCTCTTTCCCTAGGCCAGCATTAAAATATGAATCTACAAGATCAACCTCAACACAATCCTTCTCATATCTCAGGTCCTCGTATAATATTTAAATATTTACCTAAAAGTCTGGGCCACAAGTTCTAATGCATTGTATAGTCTTAAACACTTATCCCATAGTGATTCAACTAAAAAGTATCTTTATAGACCTTACAGACCCATCTTTTGTGCTGTGTGTTTAATTAAACCAAGGTCTATTATAAAAATATAGACACAGTTCTTAATCTTTATAACAGGTACTACCATTAGCACAAGATCCTGAGACATTTTACCATCTCCCTAAATATATTATTTTTATTAAAATTTTATTAATAAACTTTATCATTCATCATTCCTTATGCTGGGGAAAGAAGCGGTTTCCATTCCGTACAACATCACCGGGTTGACGACCGTATTGTAGTGTCTTATCTTTGCGTTTGTTGACAGGCTCCTTTTATTATATAAATTGCTTGTCATAAAGCTTAGTCTTTCCAATTTAATTATTTTCTCTTTAATGATTTCTTTCTTTGGCTCATTGCTACATATAATCTCCCCCATGTACTTGAATTTATTTGATACTTTGATTCTCCCGTACCTTGTCTCCATTATTTTCTTTTGGAATTTTCTATCTGTTGTCATTAATTCCATTTTCTCAAACGATATCTGTAAACCTGTCTTTTCAGCTATTTCCTTCAAAGTGTTCAACTGCTCTATTGCTTCGCTTTCAGTCTCCACCATTAGGGCCAGATTGTCTGCGTATGCCAGGTATCTCACTTTGATGTGCTTGTTTTTAGTCCCTATTGTTGCACCAGCATCATTCCACATTTCCTTCATGATTTTGTCTAGGACTATGTTAAACATGTTCTTACAAGTTAAGGTTAAATGTTAAGGTCTAACTGATGGACCCCAGAAACTTGACCCTTGATTTCGTCTCCATCAGTGTCAGCTCTATTAGCCTCCTTGTCTTCCCATTATTATATTAAACAGATGAGGCAAGAAACTAAGAGACAGAAAATAACAGATCAAGACTGTTTCGAAAGGGATGACTATGAGAGAAGACTAAAAGAAATTAAGGTCCTTGTGGGGGAGAAAGGTACGAGAAAGGGTGTCTCATGGACTCAAGAATGAAGGAAGGAGCAATCAGAAGGAATGAGGTGGGTAGAAAGAAAAAAGGAGAGAAGGGGTATGAAAAGAAGTGAAAATAATGCTATTCGTGTGGTCTTTAAGGGCGTTCTGTGAAATAAAAAAAAAAATTCATTCATCAAAATTAACAAACTTGTATTGATATATGAATATACATTTTAATTTTTTAATGAGAACTTGTATACCCCCTTTTTAGTTGCAAGAGCAGTTGCAAAAATTTACGGGGAAGGGGATAAACCTAAAATTTCTAAACTTACTGGATGATTACTGGAGGTTGGGGAGTATCCCTAAAATTATACCTTTTCCTAAACATTTTTGGAAAACTAACACTTCTAAATAGATTAGATTTTTAAAGACATATAAAGAGTTTTGAGTGTAAAAACTCTTTGAATGATGTTTTACCACAATTTTTACATTTTTAAGTAAATTTTCAACTTTTCTGGTTTTTGAAATTATTGGGGGATTGTCCTTCAGCTCCTCCTGCCATCTCCTCCCATGATATCCCTGATCAGCAGAACACCTCTGCAATAGCTAAATTCATCATAACATGGCTTTCAGTACTATTTCACTCTTCATCTGAAGCCATGAAAAAATTGTCTTACTTAATTAGGTCGTAGTAAAATTATAATTGGTATCTTTCTAAAACATTACCTCTTTCAGAAGGTGGTACGAGTTTAGAAGTCATGGACCTCAGTACAGGCGCAACTACAGGTCCAAAAGTAGTAATTACAGCTCCTGTGACAGCATTATTGAAATAATTAAATAAAATTTTAAATGGTTTCAAACGTTTATAAAGGTTAATGAGTTATTGAGTATTCTAAAATAAATATAATTTTTTTATGTCAAATCTAAACTATATAATTTAAAAGAAAACATTTTTCAACTGATTACCATGCTTCTTCTGAGTTAGGGGAGATTACAATATAAATCAAATGGTGGCTAGCAGAGAGCAATCATTTTATGAAATGATAATAAATACAAATTAAAGGAAGTTTATAAGTGCAATAAGACTGACGACAATTAATATAACTGTTATTATAACAAAATTAATTTTTTTACTCACCAATATAATACCAGGTTGGGTTCTTGAAAACCATAAATATAATCCTAGCAGTAATGTGAGATAATGATCCAATCATCATAATGAAAGTATCTCTTAATTTTAAATATCTCTGAAGCAGGGGAATACCGACTAAGAGTCCTAAAAATAATTAAAATGTATTTAAATTTTTTTTTTAAACAAAATTTCCAGTTTTGTTCAAAAACAGAACCAAAATACAATTTTTTTAAAACATATATTTATTCTCATCTTGGACGTTTTGGGGAAACAGATCCCCTCCCCTTTTGCATTATATAATTCACTTTTTATTTTAATTTGTTATTTTAATTGTAATTAAAATTTGTTAGTTTCATTTCTGATAATAAATAAAAGAGTATTGTAACATTATATTATACTTACTTCATATGTTAAAACTATTAGCACAATAATAAATTTTAATCTCTCTATTATATAAAAAGTTGTTGGTAATCAACATGTAATATTGTATTTTACATATTTTTTTTATTTCTAAGCCACAAGGATGTAAAATTTGATATTGGGTGGGGAGGTGTAGTGAGAAATTGGTGAAATAAATTTCTTTTACTGCATTAGATGCATTTTAAGAAGGTGCCGTGGAAAGGGAATATGATAGATAGGTAAAGGGTATTGTGTCTGCTGTTTGCATGGCGGGTTTCATGATGTCAGTAATAAGTTAGTAGTTCTCAGTCGAGTCCAAAACTGTTTATGGGTGTTTGACACCTTTGTGGGCTTCCTATTGGTATAAATTTCTGAAAAAGTGGGTTAGTGCAGTGTTGGAGGCTATCAAAAAATTTGAAGTGCCTCTGTGAGATGAATTCTGTCACTGTCAGCAGTGCAAGTGTAGTATAGATGTCAGTTTTCACTCTTTGTAAAGTAGTATGTTTTACAACACGTCTCAGGACAAACTGTTGGAGTTCCTTCACTGTTGTGGGTGCTATGTTGGCCAGCATAGGTGCTCCGTAGAGGAGTATACTTTTGTATATCTGTAATTTGAGGCAGAGAGAAAGGTTAAGAGATGTTAGCAGATGATTAATCCCGTAAGCATTGGGTCCTAACCACCTTTATTTTCTTATGGCAGTGGCGAGTCAGAGTCAGATGGCTGTTAAGGGTGACACCCAAGTACACTACACTGCCTACTAGTCTGTTCTCACACCCTGCTACCCTATAGACTTTAGGGAGAAGCCAGTAGGCAGAAAATAATAGTTGGTCTTCTTGGGATTAACTGAAATATGTAGCTCTTTCAGTTTCAATTTTACATATAAGATGGAAATTTATTTTAATAAATTGAAGTACAAATTAAAATTTATTTATTTTTCATGATAAAACTATATTGAAAAAAGTAATATAATCTGAACTACGGAACACATGTATATTATAGTTATACAATTTGAGCAACGAGCAGTACAATAATGGGCAATTGCATAATTTGTGAAATGGAATTTGGCCTGCCGTTACCCAGACAGGGAGTGCCTTTTTAGTTTTTATATAAATTAATTTTTTTAAAAAAAAAGTATGTCATATAATGAAACAAATTAATCAAATTATTTTTCTTTCAAACCATTACACTTATAACATTAGTAAAAATAATAAAATAATAGAAGCTAACGCTTTTAAAATAATTTAAATACACTAATGATAACTGGATTTGAAAAAGTATTAATACTTAATGCTTACCTATAATGAAAAATACTGACTGAAAGGTTCTGAAACTACTAAACTGTTTCACATTCCAATGAAATTTCCACTGGCTGTACAATTGCATCATTCTTTTCTCATCTGAAACTCAAAAAATCTTGATTATTCTGAAATAGCTGGTGCATTACACAGGGCAACAGAGATTTTGTGGTTTAGGATTGCACAACAGATATTGTAATTCAAGTTTTGTAAATATGAGAAAAAATCATTTTTTTTTTTTTAAATAGTCTATTCATAATTTATATTGTAAGAATATGAGGGTGGAGAAGAGGGAGAGAGAGGAATGTTATAATTTTTTTAACTAAAAGACTGTCATTATTTGTTTATTTAGAGCCTGATGGGAAAAAAGAGTATGCATTTTGAAACACTGAACCAGTCTTAATTAAAACAATATCAGTTAGGGAGTTCAAAATCTGTTATTAATTTATTAAAATACACTAAATATTTAATTTTACAATTGTAACAATTAACAACAAAATCGTACAATAGTAAACAAAATCATGAATGAGAATTAAACAGGATTGATTAAACCAAACAAAAAAAAAAATTATGATAGTCTTGGGACTAGCTGACAGCAGTAAAACTTCTGAAAATTAAATAATGTATTCAAATTTTATTAATAATGTGCATGTGTTCCCTCATTATAGGCTAAGGCAGAAAATACTAGTTCTCGAAGAATAATAATAATTAGAATAGAACAGCCATTTCGGCTTTTCGGCGTAAAACCCTCCGCTCCCGCCCTCGGTTGTAACATTACTAATCTGACTTTTCACATAGACAACTATATCGAGTAGGTTGGTCAATGTATGTCATCACAATCTCACAAGAGGAGATCATAACACAAAAAAACAAAAAACAATCACTTGCATAAGGCAATCATAAGGTAATAATCATAATTATTATAATTTAAAAAATAAATGCATAGCATACCTCTTTGTAAAGTGAATAAACCCAGTCCCAATAAGCATAAAATAAGCAATAGCCTTCTTCCTTCCTTACGTTTTGTAACCAAAGTTTTGAGAGTATTGCTGAAATGTTTCAGAGTACAAGCATTATATTCTCCTTCAAGAGATTCACGCGTCCTCCATGGAATAACAAGGAATGTGTAAACAATCGCTATAAATAGGAAAAGCGAATTCACAAGAAACATTCCTCCAAAAGAGCGATACAGTGGCCCATTGAATAAGTATGAACCTGAAACAAAAAATACAGTGTTTTAATGGTAAACCTAGTATAGAATCATTTTTAAATATAAGTAACCAACCTAATTATATAAATCATATCATAAATAATAATTATATAAAAAAATAAAAATTTCAATGAATTGGTAAGTACGAAAAGATTGGGCTTAAGTTTTTCTGTAAAAAATGAGGGCAGCAATATTGAGGTCACACCATTTTTTGATTAGACTAGATTCTGAGTAAAAACATCACTCTTTCTCATGATGGAAAAAAAGCATTTAGTTCCAACATTTTTTGCTAGATAGGAGCACCTCCAAATGACTTAGTGGTGCAAGAGGATATATTTTATTATCTAATAATGTATTTAATGTTTTTTTTATCAATGATTTAAGATTTTTAAGCATTATATTTTGTTTATATTTGCTAGTTCATTTTGATTGTTAATGCAATAAGGATAGAGGTATCTCCAAACTTTTAAGCTTCCTCCCCCATTCTGAAAAGAAGAGAGTGGATTGTAGATGATTCAGTGTGATTATGTATTCATTTTTTTAAAGAAAAAAAGAGCTAACTCAAAAACCGAATTTATAAAACGTTTAATTTTTATTTTCTAGTTCACTTTTTATATCTAATTATGCATATTGTAAAATGGATGAGAAATATAGCAGTATGAATAATAGTGTGCCAAAATAAAATTACAAAAGTCCTTAAGCATTAAAAAAGTAAAAATAATGAACAAGTTAAAAAAAACTATAAAGTGTAACATGTAATAATAGAAACTAAATAGATATCTACCAAAGGCTACACCAAGTGGCATAGGAATAAGGTAGGCCACTTCAAGAAGTGTTGTCCTCACGGTACGTTGCTCGCTGGTTGTTGTGTCTGATAGGTATGTGAAACATGACATGAACACAGTTAGATGAGAGCCAGTCAGAGCTGAAGGGAAACTGGCGGTGAAGAGTATCATCTCAACAGGCCACGTCTCTGTTGGCATTACATTTAAAATTAAATAAAAGTAAAACAAATATTCTAAATAAGATGATAATAATAAAAGTAATAAAGGTTTAACGAACCCAAAGGTTTGATCCTGATACTATCAATTAATATCTATATACATTTTTGCAGAGACGCCTGTCCAGACTCAAATTGTTTCAGTCAGTTAGTCTTGATGCAATCATCTCTTTGGTCTACTCCTAGGAATTTACTTGTCTGATCAATTTTATTAATTTTGCATGTCTATTTTATATATTGCAATATATGCACTTGAATTATACTTTATACTAATTATGTGAATAAATTATGCTGGTGCAGCTCCCACAATTCGACATTGTATAGCCTTCTAAGTTTTCCAGTTAACCCATCCTTCTTCAGTTCGAATACCTTGCTTTCCATCCATAAAAATAGTAGGAAGAATAATAATTTGGTAAATTCTAACTTATAAGTTACTAGAAAAAAAGTTTAACCTGCAATTTAATAATTGAAAAATTATAAGCATTTCCCACCTTCAACCTCATTTTTATTTCCTCATCAATTTCATTTTTTCTTGTTACTGGAGACAATAAATACTTAAACCTCTCTTTCTGTTCAATTGCATTTCCTCCTATATCTACATCACCAAAATTTTTGCCATTTCTGCTGCTAACCATATATTTTGTTTTATTTGTATTTATTCCAAGGATTAGTACTTTAGCTTTTCTTTATCTTCTATACATGATAAATAAATGAAAAATTATTTATATTAATGTAAAATTAAAATTCTAAAGTTATGAAAATATTTTTGAAATGATGCCATGCTAGCTGAATACACTGGGGCGAAGATCTGTGAGTACCATACTCCGAATGGTGTGGTTTCCCTCTTGAGGCAGTCTCAAGAAATGAATGTCGATATTCCCACTATTATATTACCAGGTGGCAGCAACCTCAAGATAACCATCAGTAGTTAGTAAAATAGACTACTAGGCTCACTCGCTGGTTCCAGTTCCAGAATTGTTATCATAGAAGAAAGTTGGGGATGTGGTCATGAAAGAAACAAACATTAATGCTTTAACAACTGAGCTCTTTCCAGTGAATCCTATCGTACAAAGGTGCCAAGAGCTCTCCAATTAGAGCCTTTTAATTAATAGAATAATTTTTCTGGAGAGCCAGTCGATTGCCCAAAATATTTTATTATAATTTCACTATACTTGTAACAGGTTTCCAAGAAGTGAATGATATCTTCCTTTTCTTTGGAGTTACATATCGGATAATTATCGATACTATCCTGCATCTATGGTTTTACATTTAAATTGAGTAATTCCGCTCTATACTGGAAAATCATGCGCATCGATACCAGATCAACATTATCATTTAAATATGGGGTTTCTGTTTCAACCGCACATAAGCTTGCATACAAAGAAAAATTAGACTGGAGACATTTTCCACGATTACTTTTTTTCTCATATTCCTTTATGCAATGTCTGACTGTGGTCCATCTTCCACGCATAACAATTACAAAAGGAAAAATAAAACTGAAATGACTAAATTTAGAAATGTTATAGGATAAAATTTATTTTTAGTCTGACCAGAAATGTAAATAATCACCAAAAAGTGCATTGATGTAAATCATGAATGAGTAAATCAGGCAGCCCAGAAGGCCAAGTAGCATCGGTAGTTTGCGACCAACACGGTCACTCCATGATCCAAGAATGAAGGCTAGAATGACAGGCACAGCATGAGAAGCAATATTCTCGTACTGATGAAACTTTGAAACCTCAATCTGAAATTGAATACAATTCAATTGCTATACAATATTAAATACAGCTAATAATAATAATTGTATTTATATTAGTATATTTTAGGAATATATACATAAATAAATACATATTTAACAGATTTCTTAAAAACTCCTGAAAAAATTATTGTGTACAGTATACCAAAAACAATAACTGTTGAATTTTTTTTCGTAAATAATGAAACATTAAAATTTTAAAAAAATGATATACTTATCAAATAGAATTTAAAAAAAAATCATATATAGAAATCCTATGAGGCCTATCATGCCAAACCCTAATAAATCCATTTCTATTTTTTCAAATATTTTTTGCCATTTAGGTCCTTTCTGAGATACCCACTATCAATATCTTTAACAGATTTGCTCATACAAGCCATATTTTTTAGGGAAAATAATTCTCTTTTCTAAGAAATCAAATTTTTTAAGTTTTTTGGTATCCTATAAAATTTTGAAAATTAAACTTTTTTGGATTCGACAAAAAGTATCTCAAATCTGATGGATTAATATGTGATATTATTTCTAATAAACTCACTAAAGTTCATTAACTGGCCACTAGAAGTGAGAGAAGCAGCACTGTAGAGGATCTAATGATTAACTTAATAAGAGTTACAGTATTGTAATGTACTTTTTGAAGTTAATTCTAAAACTGATATTTCATGTCATATAATCTAATAGTTGTAACTTGGAAATTTGAAGTTGGCTTTGTAAACTTTTAATATTTACCAAATGGTTTTTTTTTCAAGATAAAATCTTAAAAAGTACATCAAAAGGGATGGAATATTTTCAAGTATTCAGAAGGCAGAACGTAATGTTTTATTAGGAAATATTTTGAAGTTTTTCTTGGTATATTAAGATGTTTGATAAGAAATTTTAGAATGTTATTTACAAATATATGTATTGAATTGATGGGCTATGATTGTATTAATTTTGAAAAAGAAATTGAATAATGAATCTTAAATAAATTTCAATATTTAGAACTTTATATATGTTTTTAGGATACACAATGTTTATCATTACAAAAAAAACTTGGAATTTTATTATTCCAATCAAAAGTCTTAACATCCCTCAGATATCTACAATCAACAAATCCATTGTTAAATCATGTGAAAGATTGTACCAACAAGTGGAAAAATTTATTCAATTTTTTTAGAATTTCCACTTTCGATTTTCATGGTGATTACAATAACTTGCCTATAAATCGGGAAGTTAAAAATATCTTTTACACATGTGCAATTTTATTCAAAAACAAAAATGTTATTAACTGCTGAATTACCTAAAAAAAAGAAACTTTTTTTTACGCCAGTTCAGATTACTGGAGTCTTCGGATTAGAGATTATACTGTATTATTTTCAAATCATTAGAATCAAATAAAAAAATGTTAAGTAAGTAGCGAAGATACTGACCTGAACTTGAGTGCTGTAATTTGTATAAATTTTTTCATTAATATGATGACAGATGTTTTTAGGATATCCCAAGTTGACAGAGCAAGCTTTATAAACAAAAAATTGTTCTTCCACGACAGTTGTCGTCATAAAAGCTGCCATGTACAGGAACATTACTGGTTCAACTCCAATTACAGGGAAACGGTGCCTTATTTTGTATTCGTCGTCTTCTCTTACCATTTTTTCTTCTTTGACAGATGCTAAAAAAAAATAAAGGAATAATAACTTTAAAGTTAGTTACCTAAAATTCAAGAGTGTGCATCAATAAATAGATAGTTCAATTCTATAACATTTTGGTAAACTAAAACTACGTTTTCAAAATTCAGTTTTTGAGATAACTCCTTTTTACTTTGACTTATCTGTATATGTAATATATTATAATTATAATGTATATAGAAAGAATTTAGAATTCAAGTTTCAACAGAAATACATGTTTTTAGGTCCTCTGAGTCCAAATATAGTTGAGTCCCCTAAGTCCTAGCTTTCCAAAATTGTCTCTGTGTGTGTTATCAGTATACCTCGATAACCAAAAGTCGATCGAAACTGGAATTACATATTTATGGAGAGTATATGCGCCTGGAGCATGGCAGCAAAGTTTTTGACAAAATCGACTGACTGGCAATGTCACTTAATGGAATCAATTTTTCACCTTTTTTTGATTTTTATTAAAATAGCTTAAACAATTTTGATTAACTTTGATGAAGAAATGAATAATTAAGAAGTTTTTAATACCCGATAAATCTTATCCTCATTGAAACAATTTGACAGGGTTTAAATGACGAATTTTTAAAAATCTTTCTCTGAAGCACCTTTAATTTTGTTCATTTGAAAAAATAAACATTGTTAGAAATAACAAATAATGTATAACTAGAAGACATTAAAGAACTTTATGAATAACTATAAGGAAAATATTAATGATGCTGACACCAGTTTGAACAGAAAAGACGAGACTGCCAGATCTTTCTAGATTGCATTAAAGTTTTGTCATCTTTTGTTAAACTTTTGTATTCTTGCCAGGAACATAATTTATATTCGTTATTACCACCTCAAGAAACCCTTAATTACGAATTTTTAGTCACAGAAAATTAAGATTCTTTGTTAATACTTTTCACCTTTCCTGGTCTTTATATATTTTTTATTTCAAAAGTCACAAAAAAAAAATAATAAATAATACTTGGACAGGATTCCACCAATCTGCACAAAACTTGGGAACATAAGTAGGGTGGTAGCACCTTCCTGCTCTAAAATAGGCTAGTAAGCTGCAGGATAATCACTCTGAATGCCAAAAATGTTCAGGCAGGCATAAACAAAAGAAAAATAGATATAGAACTAAATGCCGGGTTTTTTTTTCTTATTCAGTATAATGCATACCAAACTGGAATATGACTAAATTTTTCTTTTCCAAATTGTATTTTACTGTCTAACATTATATATATATATTTTTTTTTTATTAATAATTAAAGAGTTATTGAGCATTTAGTGAGTAGTTTCACCAAATTCTTTGTTCTTTTACAGCAAATTACAACATAATTTAAAAGTAAGTACTACCTTTTCCTATCGTGGGTATTTGAAGGTCAAAATGAAATACTTATCGTTTGGTTGAGATAGTCATTCTGTGGGAACTCTTCTTTCATAGCTGATAGTGAGGAGTCTCCGAAAAGAGCAATTCACTTTTCGTTTTTTTTTTATTACCTCCTTTATTTATTTATTCATATAATATATACATATTACGAGGATGATGTATACAAGTGAAATATTGTCTTGGATTGACTGGTGGCAAAAGAGCAATTCACTAAATACTCCAAAACTCTTGACTTATTAATAAAAAATATCATATAAAATGTTAGGCAATAAAATACAATGAGGAAAGAAAAAATTTAGTCATCCCCCAGTTCAGTACACATTAATTCAATGCATACAATTTCTGTTACTGATGAAGCCTCAGCTTATTGTAATTGGACATCTCTTTATTGCTACATTGTTGTATTTTTGGATGTAGCACTAGATCCTTCTCACACCATTAAAACCAGTGGGGAAGTGCTAATCTAGCAGGTAATGAAGGCCAGAGCAACTCAATTTTTGCATCATTAGGAAGAGATTTTTTTTTTTTTTTTTTTTAGCAGAAATTTAACTAAAAACTGCAAAACAAAAATAGAGCTCTCTCCTTAATGAAGCAGACTCCTAACTTCTATTGTTATTTAATTATAAAAATCAAGAAAAGATTTTTTTTCTAGGCTTACACAAATATGATAATTAACAATGGGATTTGAAATGGTAATTTACTGAGGATTATGCATATGAAAATATAATAAGAAACAATAAAATAAGCAATTTGGACTGTCCGCTCGCCCATCTTCAGTTAATGAATCTTTTTTCATTGTTGACATATCTTTTTTTGTTGGCATTTTTTTTTTTTTATTAGTATCCTTAAATAGTTATTTAAAGATCACTTTTTGTTTGTTTTATAAAATGATTTGTATAATTTTAAGAATGAACAATGCAACAAGAACAATGTATTATGTTAAAAGTTTTATAAAAAGAGTTTATTATGTTTTTAAAAAAATTACAAAAATATCTATTATAAATGACACAAAAAAGTGACCTTTTTTGAGGTTAATAACTATTTAGCGTTATTAATGAAATAAATATTTAAGAAAAAGAAAAAAATGCAAGATAAAACAACAAAGTAAAAGAATTAGTACCTAATGAGGACGAAGAGTCTGAAATGTTGGAAAAAATATTTTATTCATGTAAAATTGATTAAAATAAAAGGTTGAAGTAAGAAGGCTAACAATCTAGAAAGGAGAAAGCAGAAAATAATTGAATAATGTTAGTAAAAGCTGTTTACAGATCATTATTGTAATCTCTTGGAACACAAATTTATCAAATAACTGACCTTCATTAATTAATATCATTGGGTATAACTGTTATTGGAAAACAATCAAACAAAAGAACTGCAAAATGTATAAAAGCAAATAAATAATCAAAGTTGCTTGAATTTAACGTTCTACTTACTATTATCAGCATTTTTATCAAGCATTATTCACCTCAACTGGCTACTGTCGTAAGATAAAGTTCGAGCTAAGAGTTTTAGACACTTAATGCATTTTACAATGATAAAAGTTTAAATCGAGTCACGTAATCAACTCATAAAACCCCTCCTGCTGAAGATTATCAACGATTTTATTTGGGTAATACAAAAGTTAATATTTGTTATTATGAGGTAACACGGATATCAGGAGATTATATCTGGTTACATAAATTAGTTAAATTAGTTACATAAAACTAGTAATAAATAAACTAACACACTTAACATTACATTATTACTACTACAAAGTTTTTTATAAATAGTTATAATAATAACAATTATAAATCAAATAACTGCCGATATAAAAGTAACACAATTAAACCAGAGAAGCAATAAAAGAGAAAAAAAGTCTTCTTCCACAATATCTTCACATAATATATCCTCAAAATGTAGTATGAAAAGGGGAAATATTTGAATAGATAAATTAAATTAATATTATCAAAATAATTTGTAGACATTTTTCATTTAAATATTAAGAAAATATTAAAAATATGAACCGTGGTCATGAACAAGGTATAGACATTGGTTGAGAATAAAAACTTATTTGTAAAACTGGATTGTTAATCTACTGAATGTTACAAGTTTCTATAAAAAATGATGGAGTAATTATTGTATCATGTCATAAATATTATTTTTTAGAAATAAGAGTCAAAATATTTTACATTCACACTCTGATTTAAATTGGAAGAAGATAGTCGACCTTATGAAGTAGATTGTAGGATGATAGTCTTGGCGGCGGTCAATAAAGGTATCAAAATAGTAAAAGAAAACTATTTATTGTAAACCAACGTATCGCCCCACTTTGCAGGGCTTTTTATCATTTAGCCCTGACGAAGCCCTGCAAAGTGGGGCAAAACGTTGGTTAACAATAAATTGTTTTCTTTTAAAATTTTGATACCTTTATTGACCACCCAGACTATCTTCCTACAATCTAATAATATACCTAACTATAAGTTAAAAGTTAATTGCAATTTATAGATAAATTCCTTATTAAATTGAGTTATTATAAGTATTTATATGTCTTTGAATGCATTTTATAAGTAAATAGTATGTGTGGAGCTATTCAACATGATTGGAATATTTCATGATTTTAAATGCTAAAATTTAATTTATGAAATATTTAAATTTAAAGATCATAAAATTCCCAAGGTCAAGGTGACAAGAAAACAGTGCTGATCCTAAATTAAACATGTTTAAATTAACTTAAATTAAATTAAACGTTGTGTATAAGCAAGCTACAAATGCATATAAGATTGAAATATTCATATATACAACAAAATTGAAGCTTACTAAAAATTAAGGGGTTTGTTAATTTACAGTACAGTTTTATTTTGAACATAAACTCATGTCAAATTGACGAAATTAGTTAAAAGAACCTTCAATTGTTATTATATCAAATAACTACAGAAGGTGCTGCTTTTAAATCAGAAAAGAAGTTAATTAAGTCTTCTTTGTACCTTTGATCAAGTTACTTACACCTATGTTATTAGTGTTTCTAAATTCCATATTACTATATATGTAGGCCATTTTAAAAAATATATAAAACAGCATTTAAGTCATAATAGACTGATTATGTTTATTAGAATGGATTTTATCTGATGAATAAATAAACTAGGTTGCAATAAAAAATAAAATTAAATAAGTGATCTGTAAGAAGATGAAATGAAAGACAGCACTATAAACACTGACATAAAACCAGTAATTCACATTATGGCAAAGAAAATTTATTCCTACTATAAAATGGAATCATTAATACTAGCAACTACATAAAACATTAGAAAAAGCAGAATACGAACCAATGAATCTATTTTCTTGACAATTAAACGTCTCAAAGCACTTTAAACTCCCTGTCCAATAATTTTTAAAAAACAAATTTTTTCACCGTTTAAACTAATAATTTGGTAATACATTAGTACCTGATAGTAAATGGAACACTGAAAAATTTTAACTTATCTTGAATCATACTGTCGGGCAGAACTAATTCATATCAAGTGATAAAAGAAATATACTTAATAACAAAAAGGTCACGGGTCAAAGATATTAGAATACTATCCATTATCAATTGTACACGGTGTGACACATACTTCAGATAATTTGTGATGTAAGGTTTGAAAAAACAAATTATGTAACATAAATAATTACGTAAAAATATTTAATATATAACCATATAACTTGTTTTTAACAATAATATAGGCATGCAACTGACAAAAAAAAATCAAATCGATATAAATAATTTTAATATTATTTAAAAATGATTTATTCCTACAAATTGGCCTCGTCAGAACGAAGAATTTTTTTTTTTAATTTTAAATTTAATGGTAAATGTAACAATGTTCCTTATTTTATTATGAGCTAAAGCAATAACTGTTTACTGATTAATTAGTTATAATCCATAGTTAGAGCAAGGCTTTTATTTCAAACTGAAAATTGAAAGAGCCAATTCTTCTTTCCTTCTTGGTTGTGTTGGCTATGGAGGCTTTAACATCTATTTCATGCTGGTGACAGCAGTCCAGTGATGACCTCCACTAAGTTATAGCAGTTCCCCACTCTTTTATAAGATTCATCTTCAAGTTTCTGCATCTTATTTGCGCTGCTCTAAGATGGCTCGCATGTTTCTAAAGAATTGTCCAATTTTCTGACCCACAAAGAAGAAATGGCGAGAATGCAGACTTAAACAGGTGTCTCAAGAAGATTAGGACTCTTAATTTCGCCTAACATCAAATATAAATTCAAAGTCTACAAATGATAAACACACACAGAAAAAAAAAAGGAACAATAAAAAAAAAAAAATGAAATAAGAAACATATTTATAAATCGGCCCCTACCCAGAAGCAAACCTTGGATACACCCATGCAGGGTTGAATAATGCCTTGACGTTTTCGAAAAAGCACTTCTCATTAAAGGAAAATAATTAGTCCCTTGACTGTCCTCTATTCAGAGATTTCACTACTATAAAGTAAAATCAGAGGAGAAACTAGCCTACTGCATAGTTCCAGCATAGCTAATTATTCATGGACAAAATACATTATTTTCAAATACAATGTACCACTTATTATATATAGGGTGTAACAGGATAAAGCCAACAAACTCCAAGTTGTGATTCTACATCTCGATTAAAATAAAAAAAGTCTACTGGTTCCATGTCGATTTATCGAATATAAGGAAAGAGTCTAAATTTTTGTGGGTTTTTTTTTCCGAATAACATAACTTTTCTTCATAAAAATAGCAATATCTCCTTAGCTATTGGTCCTAAAACAAAATCAAAATAATGGTTCATAAGATGATTAAATTTTCCTAAAAAATAGGTGCAAAATGGGGCACTAACTTTTGGCGAAAATGTAGACAATTTATATTAGTAAGTTAAAAATAAAATTTAGCAATTCTACATTTTTTTTTAAATACTTATCATTGTAACCATATTTAAAATTTTCTATTTGCTTCATTATAAAACTTGGTTCAACATCGTAGTTAAATTTGCCAAACTTTAATTGTTGACAGCATCTGTTTTCCGTCAGAGCACACTTTCCCCTTCCTTTCTTTATCCATTTTTTTTTTAATATTCTATTTTATATTACATTACAAATTGAAAGGTAATCCCAAAAATGAGTATGCTGTTTGAAAGAAGTTTTAGTGCTATTTGCAAAGCTCATACCAAAAAATTTATTTCCGTGAGATAAAAATAAACTATTTCAAAATTTGGCATTCTTTTATTTATTTATTTTTTAATATTGATCATTGCAACCATATTAAAAATTAGTTTAGGATACTGTGTAAGAAATAAATTGTTTATAGTTTCACCAAAGGTTTAATGAGCTTTTGGATGGTTGTTTCAATTTTACTCTAGGACTATAAGCTTAGGAGATATAGCTGAGAAACTTCGTGTTATTCAGAAAAAAAACAAAAAAAAAAAACAGATTCTGCCCTTGTTAGGAATCAAACATGGGTCAAGTAGACCTTTTGTTGTACTCAAGGTATAGGTAGAATCATCACCATAAGTTTGTCTACTTTAACCTGTTGTTTTGTGTGTACTGTAATTTTAGTTCTGGTATATATTTTTTTGAATTCCGTCTTCAAACATTCCCTAAGGAAAATAATATACAAATTGTTTTCAATGTAAAATTCGATTAGAATGTGGAATAAGAAACTTTTTAGGAGGTTATTGGTTTCACCAATGTAAGCACAATTTCTGTCTCCTCACATAATTATTCTGCTTTAGGAACTTTTTGTTAGTGTAAGCATTGACGCCATGGCTTAAGGTCATTGCCTCTTCGCCGAGATATTTTTTGCAAGTAAAAATCTACTTTCGTCCAGCTAGATCAGTTTTATATCAAAGAACCAAAAAGTAAATCCACGCTAATAAAGATAAACTCTTTCTTAATATTACAACGGTTATTCCTAAAATAAACAGCTGAAGACTCATTAAGATTAGCAAACAAGGAATGAGGTTTGATACAATGTTATCTCCCAGGCTGTTATAACATAAAAATTAAGACCACCTAACGATTTTAAACAATTATTGATACTAAAAAATTATAAAATATTTAAAATTGAAAAATAAGAGTCTATAGTTTACTGGTTTTAAAGGTGAGAAATTAACGTATTATTTTCAAAGAATTACTGCCCAAATTTATAAATAAGGCTGCTGCTTACGCAACACAATATTAACTTATTTAACTTAAAACTAAAATCTTCGATTCTGAGGACAAAAATATTTTTTATTACCTACATACATTACTGCCATACCTTTGGTAGTGAGGAAGCAAAAGTCGCTTTAAAATATCATAATTTAAAAAAAATTATTTTTCATTTATTTAATTTTTGTTCGGAAAATAATAATATAATTCACATATACACAACTAGCACACGCTAACCATTATCAAACAAAATCTGATAGTGCAACAGCAAATATCAGTTTACATGATGTTAGCGGCTGCGACAGCTATCCATGAAACGTCCGCTTGAGATGAAACCTATAATTGACAGTCTAAAGCAGTGTCAATTAATATACGTTAAAATTTATTTGACCTCGATATTATTTTTTTTAAAAGAAAAAAGAATAAATAAATAATTAGACGAGTTACCACTAGTGAAAAAAAAACAACCTAAAACTGGTTTCTAACCAGGACAAACACAATACCCAATTATCTTGTGATGGCTAGGGAGAGGGCGCGAATCTCTCCTCTAAGGCTATGTTTTCGAAAAACTATTCATTTTAAAGATGCTTTATTCGGACTAAGCAATACAGATAAAATAATTAAATTTCATCTTACTGAAAAATAATTACTAATCACAGATAAAAGGAAATTGATAAGTAAAGAAAATATAATTGAAGGTAAAAATAAGTTAATGAAAGAAAATATAATTTTACAATCTAATGCAGTATGTAGAATTATTTTTTTGTAGTGAACTGAAGGGGAGGGGCATTAGAACTTAATAAAAAGATAACTTAAATATTTTTATTAAAAATATGAAATATACTAATATCAGATTATTCCAAATTCTTTAGAAGAATATAAAAAAAAAAAATGCTTTAATAATAAACATACATTTCATATTAATTATCGATTCAATTAGTGACTTGTATACTTACAGAAATGTATTCATAATTTGAGACGTTCAAAAGCCTATCGCTCGAAATAGTTCCTATTGTTGAATGGAATATGGTCCGGGTGCGGTAAAAAAAAACTCGAATAGTAAATAGTTATACTATTTTATTGAGCCAACGTTTCGCCCCACGTTGCAGGGCTTCGTCAGGGCTGTTTTGACGGCAGTCAAAAACAAAGCCAATTGTTTCCCAAAAGATTTCCTTTCTATATAAAGCAAAAGAATAAATATGAAGTAGAAATATGTAGTTCAAAATAAAGAAGATGGCGGCGTGTGTCCTTCTGAAGTCCGTTGAATCGTGGCTGAGCAGATTCAAATATTTTAAAAACTTTATTTAACTTCCCATAATAATAAAAAAGGTACAGTAGATTTAAGAAAAAATAGAAGTTTAGAAAAAGTGTTAAAGAATAATAATATATAGAAAGGAAATCTTTTGAACAACAGTTCCTATTGTTCTTTAAATAGAATTCAAAGGAAGAGAAAAACTGCTGATTGTGATATGTTTTCGACTCATTATATAATTTTAAACAAAACATAAAAATTATGAGTTGATTTTTAATTACTGTGCAATAAATATCTATGGAATACAAATACTTTAAATTTATTATTTATGTTAATAAGTGTTTTAAAATATATACTTACAATATATTTAGTAAAAGTACATATTTAGTATTCAAGTTCTACGATAACAAGAAAAAACAAAATTGATGAGGAAATAAAAGCGGGAAATATTTATTATTTTTTCAATCTCGAAATTGCTAAGCTCGCAGCTTGCTAAAATGTTTTTTAAATTTTTAGTGAATAAACAATCATCTAGTAGAATCAGTAATATTCTTTTCATATTCTTCAGATAGAGACAAATCGATTGGCATATAGTACCCATAAAAAAAGCGTATATTTTTTGAGCTACAAGCCAAAAATGCTTAATTTGTTAATAACTTTTTTATTTTTCGGAAAAATCGGTCCAGCCTACAATCTTCCCCATTACGGCCGGATGAACGGTATGACAGTGCATGAAGTACGATCAAACAAATTAGATTGGTTTGTTTTATTAGGTTTTATCTTTTTAATAGTTATTTATTGTACTCGGTTATTCTGTTATTATATTGGGACTGGTTATTATATTAGGACATTGTTTCTGTTGTAATAATAATTAAATTATATAAATAGGTTGGCAATCCCGATGTACAGTGAGGCAGAGTGACCTCAAATCACTAGCTGTAAATATTACCATTCGAAAGAAAATCAATTTTTAATGTCATTGAAGGAATAAGTGGAATTTTTAAATAACTATATTGAAAACTTCGTTGCAATAACTGAATAAGGAAAAACATTTGGTTGAGCCATCAGATAAATATTTACATAAGAAGAAACAATTACGCTGTGGTCAATTTGTATATATATATATATTTCTTTTTTCGATTTGTGTATAAAAGATAATGTACTTTTTAATGATTTGAGAAATGTTATTACTAGAGGTTTTTGAATTTACAAACATATTAATTGAAATACATAGAAGAACGATTGAGTATAGAGGAAAAATAATTTTCAGGTTTGGACATGAGTTAATTAAATATGTAAAAAAAATAATGGCAACATCATGCTCATATCATATCTTGTCTATCTGATAATCTATCACAAACTCAGAGAATAACGTAATGAGAGACTTGGAGGCTGAATATTGGCCAATTAAATCGAAGCATTGCCAGTCAACGGTCGTTATGCAATTGGATTGGTCGCGCATCTTAATTGACAATGCTTTTAAAAGATTATTTAAACAAGTTTAAATAAACCTTTTTTTTTTGTTATTGTATATTGTGTTAAATGTTATACACTATACAAATAAAAATATATATAAAAAATAGAACATATAAAATATGTTTTTAACTAATTTCATTTAATAAATTTATTGTCGAAATCAAAATTATTATGGTTAACAAAAAGTTAACTTATTAAAAATACAAAAACTGATTGACTATTAAATCATCCAATATTGTATACTATTATATATTACACATTATATACTAGAAAAAAACATAAACAATGTAATAACAAGCAAATAACTCAAAACAACAGCATAACTACAGATTGGAAAACGCACGTTGTTCAATGACCACGTGGTTAAGTGACCTCGAAGAAATAAAACTTAATTTTCGATAAGGCATTTGAAAATAATATAGAAAAAAGTGCCTATAATAGTAACAAAAAAAAAAAACTTTAATCAATTCTAGAAATATATCGATTCTTAAATTAAAGATTACAAACTTGCTAAATTATAACTGTCTTACATAACATATAAAACATTTTATAGAAATACATAATCTGATAATTTTAAAATATAGTTACCTAAATTATACAGAGGAAAAACAACATGAAACTCCAAGATCTAACTAAGCAAGCAAGTAGGAAGCAAAAACGACCGGTATTTGACCTTAAAAGTCACTTATTACTGTATAGTAACCGTTTTACCGGTCACCAGGTACTGATTCATTTACTCTTCCTGTTAAATGATTGAAGAGATTAGATTAACACCATAATCATGGGTTGTTGTAAGTTACTTATCACTTTCAAAAATTACTATCGCCACTTCGAAGCGCGCGATAGTAACAACTAAGAGCGACCTGGTGATTGTAGTACTAGCAATTGCACGATAGATAGCGTTAGTGTCAATAAGGTTACTTCAAGCTAAAATAATCGGTTATTTTTCTAATTTTGGTTAAAATAACTGTTTACTAAACTCCAATCTGGCTAAAATAAACCTATTTTCCGATTTTATACCGTATATATTAAGGAATGTTAATGAACTTTTAATAATCAGATAGTCTGAGGTTAAATTCTCAAAAATTGAAATGTTTTCGACAATGTTGTATCACTTAATATAAAGACGCTCTAGTTAAATTTATGGAGAGGGATATTTTATTAAAAAATAAAGTTAATACACGCTGATGTCATCAGCGAGTTTTAGCCGACCACAAATATGTTGCAAACCTATAATAACTTCATGTTGTTGAAAATCTAGTGAATTAATTCATCAGCAAAAGAGAAAAAATAAATGAATTAATGTATTCATTAAATTATAATCTTTAAACCCATTAATACATTTGTAGTCAAACAAAGAAAAAGCAATCAACGTTTACGGTGTTAAAGATGAATGAATAAACGACAAAATTGAAGCAATACAAATGTAGAACTCTAGTTGTTATAAAATCTCTAATTTATTTAATAAGGAAAAACTTTTATTTATTTTGTGTTTTCTAAAGGAAACACAACTATAGAAAATAACAAAAATGTATTTCAACATATTTTATATTAAATAATCTCCATGTCTGCTTAATACTAAGTCCTCAGTCTCTTAGATCAACTTTAATTTCTTAATACCTACACCAACAATGATGAGCCGTTGAAAGAACACTGTTTGATATTATTTTTAAAAAAATAATAGTAATTTTCAATTTATCGTTAAAAAAAAAGTTATTTAAATGCAAGAGGCTATTTAAAAACCTAACGTTTATTTATAAAATACTTAAGGTAACAACGAATTTGAAAAAATAACTACTTATTTTAAAACAGCTTTTCAGTAATAATCGGTTAATCGAATAGTTGGTTACTTGGGCTCATTATAGATGGAGCCCCATGTATATGAACCTTATCATTGACCTGCATTGATAACAGTGCAGCTTGAGGAGAAATGGTTATAAATTCAGTTAATTCGAAGCAGGATGTGTAGTTAACTAAAGTTTTTGTAATAAAAGTTACATAATCTATAAACGTAAGTTAGCTGATGTAATTTTGTTTTATTATTCCTTCATCCAGTTGTGAAATCAAAATCTTTTTCCTGGTTTGTTCTTATGATTATTTTTTTTGTCTAATTATTAATTAAATGATCAAGTTATATGATTCAGATAGTTTGAGTTGTATGTGTTTTTATTAATGTATTCTCATTAAATATTAATATAAATAAACATGTAATGGTTAAGTTTTTGGATACTAAATAAAAAAGTACCTAGGAATTAGTGTTTTTTTTTTATTAATTTCTAATCATCCAAACTTAAGTTAACTAAAAGATTCAATTTTTCTTACCAATGAAGATACTGCCCTTGCTTCTGTAATGGTAGGTTTCAAATCTGCTATTGGAAATAATTGACTTGTTGTGTAGTAACTTCATTATGGTCTAAAACTAAATTATTCATGAACTAATAGCTTTGTTTTTAAGTGATAATAAATTGGATGCCCGATCATAATTTGAAAATATAAGTTATTATCATACTTCAAGCAATATACAAATATAAAGTGGTTTTGTCTGGCATTTATTGAATTTATCATTTTCATAGCCTCGTGGTAAAATCTACAAACACTAGTTATTTGAAAATACCTCTTCGTCCCGCATTAGTTATAATGTTTATTATTATTTAGGAAATATTCAGTTAGGGATGTATAGAATTTTCTTTTTATATTATTCCTTATTATCTAATATAAGGAATTCTAAGGGGAATAATGGTTATCATAAGTTGGTATGGTATGGTTCATGGTGGTAAATGATTTATTATTATTGAATTGGTAATTCCAATCCTCCAGACTTCAACTGTGATAACACAAAAGCTGTGAAAAATAATAAGTTCAGTAAATTTTGAAAATTAACAATACATTAAAAAAAAAAAAGTAGGCTATGCAAGCTATCACAGATTGTATTCATTTAGAAGTAAATGCATTTTTGGTTACTATTATAAAAAAAGGGGCCATGCAATTTTTGTTGCACAGTTTTCAATAAAAACCTATCAAGATTGAATACTTAAACTTATTTACTGCAAACGTTTTGGACCTATGCCTCATAAATATTTTGGACAACAAAAAAAGACTCACATCAAACAAAATTAAAATCTTCCGGGGAAAAGCATTCAGTACAATTACAAAAGCTCCTTGATATGTCAACAACATAACTTTACATACCAACTGTATGGAGGTACTAAGTGCCCTGAGTCAAGAGCTTATTTCAGAACAGACACAAAGGCTAAACCCAACATTCCAGAATATAACAACTGTTGATGAGCACATTCAGACCAACAACAAGCGATTCCATGACAAATTAACAAGACTTACTAACACTCTTATAAATGCCCTGGCCACAACAATCATGCCTGATGACGTCCGTAGAAGACTGAAGAGGAGCTTGATGAAGGAGTTTCTTGTCTAATAACTAGATTTTATATTATATCTTTAGGAGTGCCACTCTCCTTCATGCCTCTCATAGCATTCTTATAAGTAGTGTATTGTATTCACAAATTGCCATTTTAAGTGGAATGTATGAATAAAGTTATGACATTAAAAAAACAAAGTCTATTCCTGGGAATGTCATTTGGTAGAAGTAAATATGGAAGAAAGTTTCCTTTTATTCTCCAATTGCATATATAGGGTCAAGTTTTGTCTGTTAGTGACCTAAGTTATGAGAAGGAGCTTTTGTCAAATTATGAAAAAATATCACAATCTCATGTTTATCTTAAAGCTAGTTTGATTATAGTTGTTCTGATTTATGGAAAATTGGACTGCTCTTTCTAATAACAAAATTATGGCTTCTGAGGAGAGAGATAAAAAGTTTATTTTATCTATGTTATATATACATAATAGGTTTCTATTATACACAGAATTCTAATCAGTCTTATTAGATAAAATATAAATAGTATCATAAATATTTAACAAAGTTTTAGCAGTTTTTACCTTAATTTTTATGCCACTCCTCCCATTATGACTATATATGAAAATCCCTATACATTGTTTGTGTTATTAATTAACCAACAGTTACTTTATTTATTAAAACAACGGATACTTTTTTAAAACAGCTGCCCAGTAGAGGAATAGCTCATCTGATGAACCTCTAGAACTCCTGCCTCAAGTTGAGGTATGGAAACTAGTTATCCTCTTCCTGCTTCTGAAACTCATAATGACTGGATCCCAACCTACTGACTACAGATCAATAAACTTGTTTCCGCACCTGGACAAGGTTTTTGAGAAAATTATTCTTAATTAAATCAAAACCTACTGCTCACGGGTAGAGCTAATCCCACTGGAGCAGACTGGTTTCCAGGCCGGCCTCTGCCTGGATCACCATCTGGCAAAACTGCAGGCATAAGTAAGCAAGAAGACAATGAAGAACGAGGTAACAGCGATGATCTCAATAGCCTGCAAGGAAGCGTTTGATTCAGTGTCCCATAGTTTGCTATGTAGAACACTACAAAACAACGAATTCCCAAAACAGCTATACACTCTATTAAGATCATTCCTGCAGCACCACTCATTAAGGCGAAGTGCGAAGTGCTACCAGGAGAGGTCCCACTCACCTGTGGAGTACCCCAGGGATCTGTGCTACCCCCTGTACTTTTCTCAGTATATACGGCTGAAACTGTTGGAGCCAAGCTTATAAGGGTACTGCAGCGGCTTATGCCGACGATGTAACCATCTATAGTTGTTCGTTATAACGTTAACTCCACGCATGCACTACAACAGGTCGTAAAAGTTTGTGAAGAGATCATTCAATGGCTGGATTATCTCAATATCTTCGTAAATTCAGCAAAGATGGATGCGTGGTGTTCGCATTCCAAGCAAAAGAGAGAGCAAAACTGCTAAGAACGTCTAAGTAGCAAACTCAATAATCATCCATGGCCATAGTTTATTTGGGTATAAAGCTGGGACTTCTAAAGTTTTGTGCCAATCTACATCAGAAAACGAAAAAGGTCAGTAGGAAATCCTACCGCCTACACCATCCTCTAACATTATCGGCCCTTTCCCTCCAGTTAAAACTTCAGATCTACAATAGCATACTCCGTCCAGCGATCCTGTACGGTGCCCCTTTATTCATCCACTTCACCCAGTGCCATCTACAAAACTTGTGAACTACAAAAATGCTGCCGAAGATCGTACGGATTCCAGCATGGAAGAAAGAAAAACCGCCGCTTCTTCACAAATTACTGGATATCTCAACGGTCCCAGACTTTATCTCGAGGAAACTTTTTAAAGTACTGTACTCCTTGAAACATCAACCTAACCCTCAATTCCAGACATTGCAACCAGCCCCTCCCCCACCAGTGCGATGGAAACAGGCTGTATTATAGTCACTTTAGCAGCAGTAATTTGTATATATTGTAAATTTAGGCCTAGTTTTTAAGTTTATGAACTCATAATAGTGGTATTTTTAAATTGTGGTTCATAAGGTAAACCTCTGTTTATTGGACCCTCACTTAGTAATGATGATTTTATTCGTTTGATTATATGGTCTTATCCTTTAAAGTTTTTACATGTGTTATCTTCCCATAACAGTCCTTCAATATCAATAATTATAATTAAGGCTTGTCCATGAACTCTTTCATATGTTGAGGAGGTTCTGTATAATAGGTCTAAGAATCATTTAAACAGGTGAGGCATTCTTTTTTAGCGGGCTTCTATGACGCGTGTTCACAGATAAGGTAGCTGGATAGGAGATGAAGTGGTAATATGAGTCTTAAGTTATCTAATTCTGTATGGTTATAAAGAGTTGAAAAGTCTTACAAGTACTCAGTGAAGATTCTGATGGATAGAATGAAGGTATAGGATAGTTGAGATAACTCAGTTCGTACCTAAAATAGTGGAGAATATACTAATATATGTGACCTAATACTATGTTCAGGAAGTGCCATTATCCTGGCACTAAGGGGTAATAATACTGTTAAGAGTGCAAAGGCCAGTAAGAGGAACAGCCTGTAACAAATTAGTTTACTGTGTATCAGTATATTATTTTAATTGTGTTTATTTTTTGAAATAATTAATTTACAATAATATTTTACAAAGTTTATGAAATTATTAAATGGGTAACCAAGTGCTGAGAATTCAAGGTGTATTATAGTGACGGTCGTTCCACTTCAGGCTCCTAGTCTCTAGAAAAATTGGATCGGCTCTAGAGAGAGCAAGGAATAATCGAGTTCGAATTCTGTAGAAATCGGATTTTGGAGACTGAAAATATATATGAGAAGATAGTTGACAATGGATAATATATATGAGAAGATAGTTGACAATGGATAATATATATGAGAAGATAGTTGACAATGGATAATATATATGAGAAGATAGTTGACAGTGGATAATATATATGAGAAGATAGTTGACAATGGATAATATATATGAGAAGATGGTTGGGGGTGCGGTCAGAAATATATATGATTGCTAGACTTCAGTCATGCTCTGCTGAGGAGGCCCCTCACCCTTAAAATAGCTCCTTTTTAGAATGGATAGCTCAAGACATTAAACATAATAGGTAACCTTAAAATACCAAAGGTAGTAAAAGGTAAGACACAACACAAATTACTTTATCTTTTTTCACAGTAATGCACTACTAATTTACTTTTATTTCTGTTTTAGAGGATTCGGAAAAAAAGAGAAAATGCTCTGCTGCCGCTTTGTTGGAAGCTTAGAAATAAAATACAATTAACTACTGACGTAAATGATGAGTCGCAGCCATGGGAACGGGCAATGTATCTTCCATAAGATTTAAACTGGAGAAGGCTGGTGTTATGGTCTTGGTAAGAAACACACTACAAGATAAATTGTACTGCTTCAGAGTGTTAGCACTACAGGCCGACTAAGTCGTTTTCAGCATCTGAATTACTAAAGTAAGTAATATTTCACAAGTTTTCAAGTCCTGGTTAATAACCTCTTAGGACTAACTGCTCGTTTCTGATCTACGACTGTTTCATGTCAAGAGTAGCTTTTTTCTGGGCATGTGCCATCTTTCACAAGGTTTGAGTAAATTAAATTATGGAAGCTGAAGAAGGAGTTGCTCAAATTAAACCTGAGTAATTTGTTAAATCATTTTATGCATTATATGAAAATTGACAATGAATAATTTTGACACCTTAATAATAGCATTAATCATAAATCCCATTATAATAATTTTTAATTGCCTATTTTTGTAGGTACATTATTACTAATCATGAGCGGTCTCTGTGTTATACCTGTATATCTGAAAATGATAAAAGAAAACTCGATGAAGAGGAAGTTGAAGAACAAGAAGTACCTCATAAGAAAAAAAAGCTGACAGGTGCGTTTATAAATTACAATGAATTTTGAAACTGCTGGACTTCAATATTTACATTAAGCCTCGAGTCCTTCAATTCCCAAATGATCTTAGATGCAATTAAATTTCAAATAAATTTATAGGTACTAGTTCACAACTGTTAAATGATCTTAGATGTAATTGGAATTTCAAACAAAGTTATGAAGTTAAGTTTTCAAATGAAAGTTATGAAGTTAGTATTAGTTCACAACTGTTACCGAGTGTGTAAGGTGGTTTTGAGCTTGGTTATACATGAAGAGCAAATAAGGGACCACTGTTGTCAGTTCTAAAGTAGACTCTTAAAAGTGATCTATATTTATGCAGTTTATACTTCACCTCAGTTGAAAAGGCTTTGTTGGGGAATTATTTATTTCGAGTGATTGAATGGAAGTCAAAGTCTGTCATTTAAATAAAGCAGTAATAATCCTTGTAGATCATACCTTATAGATAATCTGTGATGTGTGTTGAGTTTAGACCATCTATGTCGAAACTAAATATTGTCTATCCTCCAAATTAATTTACCGGAATATTATTATAGTAATATTATGTGTCCTATTGCTCTAGTGATGAAATAACATAAATATTTTGTATTGTTACAGGTCAGAACAAAGCACGTAATGTTTTTCGGCCTTCTAAAGATAATTTTTGCCATGCTGTGGCTGCCTCAGTTGACGAGTCTCAAGAGAAATGTGAGAACGATAACTGCAAGTTTTCTCATGACCGGAAGTCATATTTTGAGAATAAGCCTCCTGATATTGGAGACACATGTTATCTTTATTCAGTTCAAGGATTATGTTCGAGAGGTGTAACTTGTAGGTATGTAACGGTTTTAAAATTTCATTCTAGACTTATGTGTTTCTTATTTTATTGTTTCTTGTTCTAAATTCCTAAGGCTGGATGCACATTGAGATTCAGCCCAGAAAGCACAAGAGATCGGTGCACTGCATCTCTGTGGGCTATTATATAAAACTGTGCTGCCGTTTGCTGTGGTTCATTAGGTCTCTTCATTTTTGTTTGCCTGAATTATAATATTTTGTTAAGGACTTGATATTATCCTGACTTCCAGTCTTCTGAGTCAAAATAAAAATAAATTTGTATAGACAGCAATGTTCTAAGTTATCATATTTCCTCCAAGTTTATTATCAGTGTTTTCACATATTCACACAATGATTTCTAACTTAGTCTTTACTATATAACTAACTACGATACTAACTCTTTAGTTAGTATAGGGCATTAACTTCTATGAATTTGAACTTTTCATGACGATTAAAGACTCATCATACCTATGCTATATTTTTATTACATGGTTTCTGCTCCATACCTATGGGTGGTGATGCTATATAACCTCAAGCCTTTTTCAATTAATGGTATATTTACCGCAAAAAGAATTCTTCAAAAAGAATCTGACTGATATTTCATGAAAGTAGCATATTCAAATAAACTCTTCAGCTTTATGTAATGGTCTAGATTATTAAACTTGCAATGTTGATTGACTTACAAAAGAAAAACGTGAATAATTTAAATTTTCCTAGAGGCAATTAATTTCATATCTGTTTATGTCTTAGTACCTGCTGGGAGGAAATAAAGGAAGCGCTTGGAACCAATAAGAATGGCTTTAGTTTTCCATTATTTAATCTCAAATTGTTGCTGAACACCCATATGTTAATGCTTCTTGTATTTTTTGGATGCCCTCTAGGATCTCGGAGGGATGGAAGGATAGGTAAATTTGGCGATCGTCAGCAGATAAGTTGTATTGTGTGTGGTTAATGAAATAGGGGAAAAAGGGAGATCGTTGATGTAAATGGAGAAAAAGGTTGGTGAAAATGGGGTGTTCCCTGGGAACACCTCATGTCAGAAGAGGAGAGAAAAAAGGAGATTTGTTCAGAATGATGACTGTTTGGGAACGATGGGACTAGAAGGGGGAAACAACTTTAGGATACTATTTGATATACTAAGGTTTTGAAGTTTAGTGAAGAGGATCTTTTAGTTAACTGAGTCAAAGGCTTTCCAAAAATCAAAAATAACTATTATCGAAATTTGCTGATTGTCTGACAGATTGGATTGGAAGTCTTGGAAGATTGTGTGGAGTGTCTAGAGCAAAAACCGGATTGGAGAGGATTAAGGAGAAAATTATTAAGTTGAGAGTGAACTAATCTTTCAAGTGGCTTGGACAAATTATAAAGAATAGATATTGACCAGAAGTCAGAAACTGAAGAAGGGGAAGGACTTTGTTCAATGGTCAGACCAGGACTTTCTTCTAGGCTCAATTATATTACATTACATTTCCTCTCTTACTTTAAAGTTTGCTTGACAGTTGTATTAGATATTATATGAATATTAGCATGAAAGCTAACTGCCACAATTAGACAACATGATAGTGAACTTTCATGACTTGAAACCTTAAAAGACTAACCTTACATATTTAAACTAAAACTTATCTTCCTATTTGTTATTTTTCTATGATAACTGTTATTTTTGTTTAGTAATCATTAGTTTTTAGCATTCATTGACCAAAATTGAACAGTTTGATTCAATATTCACCATTATTGGTCTTCCTTACAATTGTGATATTACTTCATGATGGATATCGGACAAGTGCAAATGGGGCCATTACCTTTTAAGCTGTTTTTCTAATTTTGTAGTGTGTACTGTATTCAATTAACATAATACAATTTCAAGTTTGGTTAAAAAAGTTTCTTTACATATTTTATTTTTTTTTTAGATTTGGAAAGGAACATTTGACTGAAAATGGTGTAAATATTGTAAATAAAGAGCTCCATGAAAAATGGCTTCAAAACAGTAACAAGACTGCAACTTCTACAACTTCTTTTACCAAAGAGGTAATACAAAAATTTATATTCATTTATCACTTTTTGAATATTTTAGATAAGATATTTTTATTTTAAACTTCTCATTGATTTATATTTTAAGGTGCAATTACTGTCTCCCAAAAAATGAAACTAGCTGATTATTTTCTCGTTACTAATGATTATTGAATCCTAGTATATTTGTTAAATTTTTTTGTCCAACATCATCATCTACTTTTCCCTTGTTAGCTTTGTTGTTCAGATTTCAGAAAATCTGGTCCAATTTCATCATAAAAATAACATAACTTCCCTCTCTTCCCCACCCTTGATGGTTTTTAAGCATTAATCAAAATTAAATTAACAATTTTTTATCTGTTTTCCAAATTAACATGGTGCTGAAATACTACCTTAGTTACTTTTATTTAAAAATTTGTGTTGAATTGATATTTAGTTTTGTTTTGATTAAATAGATTGTACCAATTTAAATTTAATGTACTTTAATCGTTTTTTAAAATCATTTTTGTTATATTGTTTTAGACACAAAACCTTCTTCGGAAGAAGAAATACGACTTTTCACGGAGTGAAGAAGCAATAAAAGAAATAAACAAATTAAAAGGCAAAGAAACCTCTGGACCAGTCGATGATCTTCATTATGTTAAACTAAGACCTCAAGAAATGAAAAAGGTATTGTATATTACTTATTTATTTTTTTATACAGATAAATTAATCAGATATTTCTCAATAATATAATTTATCTTATATTCCAAGAAGGGGAAGTCTACTATATTCCAAATACCTGGAAAAGTCAATTTGCTACCATAAATCAGAATCATTATTGGTCACATAAGTTTGCATAAAAGTGGTATAAATACAAATATATGTATTTCATAGCTGTTGCGATGTTGTCATTGATTTTACAGGATAAACAATAATTGATGTAGTAAATGTATAAACAATATTGATATAGCCCATTAGGAAATAGTTGATAAATAAAAATATTCTTTGTCTTCTATCACCTCAAAATATTTTAGAAATAGGAAGTTTATTTAAATTGTATTTAACTGTTTAAATGACCTGGAATTTTATATAGAGGTACAAATAATTTTCTGCCGTTCACTCTCAGCCATCTGAGCAACATACCCTCCCCACCTCAATCTACTGAACCTCACAAACTGGACTATTAGTGTCATTATACAATGTAAAATGCTGTTTAAACAGGTCATGAGCCACCAACTGGAACAAGTCATAATTGGAAGGGGCAATGTCTGATGAATACGGCGGTTGGGTAGGACTTCCCAATTAATTGTATCCAACTAGATTTAAACCTGTGCCACAACAAGCAAACAAGGATTATCATATATGGGAATGATTTTGTCGTGTCTGGAGTAGTAATCGTTTTCCTTGAGTGCTTGACTCAATTGTGTTCAGTAGTGATCTCCAGTAATTGTTTCGCTCGGTTTGAGCAGTTCATGATATGACAGTTTTCCCATGAATATTTGCTTGGCTGTAGATGTTGAAGCACGGCCAGGTGGTTTTGTCCTCAATAATTTTTTCTTTGGGTTTTTTTTAGTGAATCTATTTTTCATTACCAATGACTAGACAGTAAAAACAAACCTTTGATATATCTAGTAAGCAGTATTTCTCATGAAAAAATGGCATCTAATGTCTCTTGGCTTCAGTTTATTTGGAACTCTATTCCTTGATTTTGAATTATTCTCAATGACTTTAAATTTTGTTAATTGCTTGTTGATCTTTTCTAATGTAAATGCAAGTTCTTTTTGCATTTGGGACTGCAATAATACTTCCTAATCTGCGTCTTTGTACTTTGTCTGCCACATCCACATGCCTCCTGTTTTTGTCTTCCACATCAAAGTCACTATTTTTAAAATTTTAAAATCACTGACAACTTCTCTCACTTGAAGCAACCTCACCATATGGCAGAAACTTATTTGGATACTCATTAAAAAAAAATAATAAACCTGTAAAAGTTAGGAAATTCCATAAACCAGACTCTCTGTCCAAGTTTTTATGCTACAGGTGATGAACAACTCTGTTCAATGTTATGGAAAGTGTATAGAAGTCTTTAGTATGCTTTAGTGATTTAATGAATTGTTGCTGAAAGATATTAGTTGGCCTGTATGATTGTAGGTCCGGGTGCAGAACTGCACTGTTGTAGAGTACCCCTCCAGTAGTAGAGTACGCACCCCTCCAGTAGTAGAGTACGCACCCCTCCAGTAGTAGAGTACGCACCCCTCCAGTAGTAGAGTACGCACC
>NW_027104807.1:111899-168084 GCF_000696795.3 Halyomorpha halys
CGCACCCCTCCAGTAGTAGAGTACGCACCCCTCCAGTAGTAGAGTACGCACCCCTCCAGTAGTAGAGTACGCACCCCTCCAGTAGTAGAGTACGCTTCCCTTCAAGTATTTCTTGCTATTTTTGATTTAATGAGGTGGCTTCTATCTCTATTCTTAACTTGATTCATCAGACCTAGGAATGCTGCGAGGCTTCATCTCTTCATTTGAAATTTTCCCTTGGAGTTTCGTCCCTCTGCTCGTGTAGCCAATTTCTCCAATGCCTAAGCTTTGTCTCTTAGCCCACACCAATAATGGTTGAGATTCATCCCTTGTCACTGCTAGTATCCCGCTCGATTCTTCTTCACTCTTTCAGTTCGTATGATCATGCTTCTTATGAATATGTCTTGTAGAGGCCTTCAGTGAAGTTCATATAGTAAGCCACCTCCAGGCCTGTATCACTTAAACAACACCCTTGATACTATCAACAAGCTTTATTCAAAAACATGTTTTCATTTAATTCTAGATAGACTGGCGTGATAAGCTCTATTTATCTCCTTTGACCACTGTTGGAAACCTTCCATTCAGAAGGCTGTGTGTGGATTTTGGTGCTGACGTAACATGTGGAGAAATGGCTCTTGCAACACCCCTTCTTCAGGGATCCTTGGTATGTTATAAGCTAATGTTGTTTAGTATTGTTATCTCTACTATTTAACATATTTTTATGAACTTTATTGGTTTAAGAATATTTTATGTACTTCCATTATTTATTCATTTTTTTAACCATTCAGATTTAATAATGACACTGTATATATTATGTTATTTTTCTATTTATTGGTGATGAATTATGTGTCAACTTGTAAATTCAGCAATAAGAAGGAAATCTTATTTAACATCTCATTATATTATTTAGGTTAGTTTTAATTAATTTAAACATAATTGTTTTTCTCTTGCTCAACAGTCTGAGTGGGCACTGGTGAAACGGCATCCTAGTGAAAAAATTTTTGGCGCCCAGCTATGTGGATCAAATGTAAACATGCTGACTAAAGCTGCTCAAGTCGTTGAAGATATGGCTGATGTAGACTTCATAGATATCAACCTTGGTTGTCCGATTGAGTTCATATACCGTCAGGTAATATTTTATTTTAAAATAATGTAGGAAGTGCACATTTAACTTAACGCCAGGCGCTACTTCATGTGCTGGTTGGATTATCATGATTGAACTGTGTATAATTTAATTGAAATTGAATCTTTTGAACAATTTACAGGGTTGTGGAAAGTAAACAAAAGAAAACACTACTAGAATCTATTGTATAATTTACATGGTTATAAGTGGGTAACTAAAAGGAAGCATAGGTAGATTAGGTTAATTTTATAATTTTTATGGGGCCATTGAAGATAGCAAATATTGATGAGTTGTTCTGCATGAAGATAATGTTTCAGCTGGGGATAAGAAGGAAAATTTGTAGTAAACTCACTCAGATAGATGGTAGGGCGATATCGTCTCCTTTTGCATTCTTGTCTTTCCTTTTCTTCTCTTCCTAGTCAGGGAACCACTTCCTGAAGTTACGTGCGCATCATAACTTTTATGATCGTAACCAACGTTTCGCCCTCATTTGCAAGGCTAAGTGGGGACAAGATATAAGCATACCAAATGTGATAAAACAGTGTTTACAATGTTTGTATCTTGTTTCCATTCACTCCTGATGAAGTACTGCAAAGTGAGGGGAAATGTTTATCAATAAATTTTTTTTTTTTAATATTTTGTACATATCTTGACAGCCATCCGTACTATTTTCCTAGATCAACTATAAATCATCCATTAGAATTTATTTTTACTTTCACTTGTGTTTGAAGCCTAATTTTTTATAAAAATAATATTTAACATATAAAGTCATAGAAGGTAATGAAGAATGATAAAAAACACATAAATGAGAGGTCTATTCTGACACGAGTTAGTTTTTAAATTGGCAGGCATATGCACAGTGCATTATTCTGTTTAACCAGTCTGGTTAATGATAATGTTGTCTTGTTACCGTAGTTGTTAAGTAGTTAATTTATAATAATTTAGCATTGAATAAATAGTTAAAAGTAGAATGTAAATTATAGTCAACTGTTATATTTTTTATATTCCTGCCAAAATTTTGCTATGAGAAATATTATTAACAGTACTTTTCTGAAAACTGTTGAAATCAGAGTTAGTCAAATTTTTAACTGAAAGAGTCAGTTGAATTGCTTCAATTGGAAGTATTGCTTCAGTGAATAATGTAGAAATATCTGTTCTTAATCAAACGAGGATTAGTTTTAACTCAAATTAAAGTGGTAGGTGAAAGTTGTGTAATATTGGCCCTGTATCAGATTTTTAATATTTTCTTTTTAAATTATTTTTTATTTATTTCTCTTCTCTGTCCAGTGTTATTGCTTGTGTTAATGACTAGTAATTTTATTCTTTAAAGATTAAATAACAAACTTTCTTTTCAAACCACTTTAAAAAATAGATCTTTGTTAAATACAATTTAATTGATATTTTTGTTTGAATATATTTCTAAATGAATTATATACTTATTTGACACTAAGGTTGCATTATATATATTAAAATGTGATTTGTTCAGGGTGGTGGAAGTGGCCTTCTTCTAAGAGGACATGTCTTAAAATCAGCTGTTAGATCAATGTCTTATATGCTCAATGTTCCATTGACTGTGAAGACTAGATCTGGTTGCGTGATTGGGAAAAATATTGCTCATAACTTCATGCCAATGTTCAGAGATGCCGGAGTATCCCTAATTACAGTAAGTTTGTGTGGAAGTTTTTTTTTATTAGAAGTATTAAGTTGGAAATTGAAAATAACAAATTTGTTTTTAGGATATATAGTTTTTGTACTGTTTTTTTTTTTTCAAGTTATGATAATAAGAATTATTTTCAGGTTCATGGAAGAACGAGAGAACAGAGGTACACAAAGAATGCTGATTGGGACTATATTCAAGAGTGTGCGGCTGCTGCGAAACCGACTTCGGTGTTTGGCAATGGTGACATCTTATCTTATGAAGATTACATGGCTGCAAGAGTTAGTCAATTTGCTTTTGTTTGTTTTTATTAAATATAAAATTATTAGATGAATATAAGGATTTTAATAAGCTGAACCATTCAGTTTGTTATTGTCTGTTAGCTTTCTCTGGTAATACTCAATCAAATTAAGATTGTTAGTAGTTGTTTAGGTTTAAGTTGTAATTACAAATTAATAATAAAGCCTTAGTTAACCCAAAGGTTCAATGCTGACACCACCATCATTCTCTACATACATCTGTTCATCGACGCCCATCCCAACCCAAATCTACTAAATTACTTTAACGCAATCCTCCCATCTATATTTTGGTTTACCTCTTGAGTTTTTACCCATCGGTCCAGTGTTTATTTACATTTTAGGGATCCTTTCGCTACTTAACCATGAAAAAAGCATATTTTTTTTTTTTCTTTTTTTTTCAAGTAAAATTTAAAATTAGATACAACTACGTTGATGAACTCTAGTAAGGAACTAGGTCTCAAAATAAATATGGATATAACAAAATATATTGCTAGTAGTAGAAACGGGACCAATTTCAGTTTCTCAAGTATTTTTCTCAAATAATTTCTTCTACACAATTTCTTTCTCAGAGTAGTTCTTTCTAGATATAGAAGGAATTACATTTGAACAGGGAGATAGGTTTAAGTATTTAGGCTCCCTAGTAACTATAAAAAACAAAATTGATGAGGAAATAGAAGCGAGATGCCTATGATTTTTCAATTTCGATATTGCTTAGCTTGTGTCTTTTGTCTAAAAACTTAAAAAAAGTTAGAATCTATGAAACTATTATCCTTCCCACTGTTCTTCACGGATACAAAACGTGGCCTCTCATACTAAGGAAAGAATGGCACCTTAAGGTTTTTGAAAATAAAGTATTATTTAAAATATTGGGACCGAAAAAGGATTAATTAAAGGGAGAATTTAGAAGAGTACACAAAAATGAATGGAGGGAGGGAACTGCACATGGTAAATATAAATCAGGTTATATCATTGTGGTGAATAAGATGGACATATTAGGTTGTGGGACTTTGTAAGAACAGATCCCTAAAATGTTAATAAACACTGAAGCGATGGGTAAATGCCCAAAGGGTAGACCGAAACATAGATGGGAGGATTGTTTTAAAACTGATTAAGTTGAGTTGGGTCTAGAGAGACATCACTGGAAAGATGTATGTGGAGAGCGATTGGTGGTATCAGCATCGAACCTTTGGGTTCGCTAAGCTGTTTTTATTATCATTATAACTTTCCAGAAATAAAAATATTAGGTTAAAAGAGTAACATTTCTTTCTTTACTTGTTGTGTACAGTTATCTGATGGAAAACCATCCACAAATGCATTCTTGTAGATTGTTATTACATAAAAATAACAACAACATTGATTAAAGTGATTTTTTAACCTAAGAAATTAAATTAAATAAATAAAGATTTGATAGATTTACTATTGAATAGGTATTAGTTTTTCTATTAAAATATCAGTGTTATTAAGGGTTTTTCTTAGGTATGCATAGTTTCCTCCAAAAAATTTTTTTTTACCATTTTTTCAACATTTAAAAATTTCATGTTTACCTTTAGGAAAAGGCACCAGATGTTGCAGGAGTAATGATCGGAAGAGGAGCCCTGATCAAACCATGGATATTCCAAGAGATCAAGGAAAGGAGGATTCTGGACCCGTCCTCCTCGGAGAGGTTCGGTTATCTCAAGACTTATGTAAATTATGGTCTCGAACATTGGGGTTCTGACACTAAAGTAAGTGTTGTGTTTCTACTGAATAACAAGCTAGTAACAAAAAAAAATAAAAAAGTTTTAAAAATTGTAGAGATTAATGAGGATGAGTATATGTACACTGGGATAACCTATTGAAGTTAAATAAAATTAAAAAGTAATCAAGTTTGGGTTTATTTTTTCTTATAATCTTATATACATTTGTAGCTAATTTCCCTTTTCTTTGTAAGATTCTTAAAATGTTTTTGTTATTAATACAATTTTTTGGCTGTTTTAGGGAGTCGAAACAACAAGGAGATTTTTATTGGAATGGCTCTCTTTTTGTCATCGCTACATTCCCACTGGGCTCCTAGTTAATCCTCCGCAGAAAGTAAACCAAAGACCGCCATTTTATGCTGGAAGAGATGATTTAGAAACACTTTTTGCTAGTTCTAACTCGGGAGACTGGATAAAAATAAGGTATTTTATATATAATTTGAATTCTTGTTCGATGTTTGTTTACCAACGATAATAAAAATATTCATTAAGTCTCAACCTATTTATGTTCTTATTATTTCACTCGCTACGTTTCGGCCATTCCAGCCATTCTCAAGGATAATTAATTCTAAATATCACAGCTACAATGTTTTTAAAAAATTGCAGGCTATTCTACTATTTAGTTTATCAATCTATTTCATTTCTAACTAATTCAATTTTTATAATATTATTACTTTTACACTTTCTAATATAACGTCCTCTTTTTATAAAGATTATATTAGAAAGTGTAGATGTAATAATATCAAAAAAAGTGACTTAATCAGATAAGAAATAGGTTGATAAACTAAAATATACAAAGGTAGAATAGCCCACAATTTTTTAAAACATTGTAGCTGTGGTAGTTAGAATAACTTATCTTTGAGAATGGCTGGAAGGGCCTAAACGTAGCAGTTAAATAATAAGAAAATAAACAGATTGAGACTTAATGGATATTTTTTATTATAATTGATAAAGTATTTTATTCATTGCTGTGTGAAAATTATAATTAAATTATCATTTATTTCTGCAGTTAACCAAGAAGTATTTCATTATTATTCTCTGGAACTTATCAAATATGTTGTCAAAATTTTTTTTTAGTAGAATATAAGGTATATCAGAAAAAGGTTAAAGTGTAATAGTGTAAGTGGTTCACTTATAGTTTAAAATCTTATTTTTAAATTTGATGAAATAAAATTACATGGATAGGACTGAGGTAGTGTATATGTACGTAGATGTGTGGTATTGGCAAACATTTTGTTATACAAGAGAACCCTGAAGGCCTTCCTTCCCCACCGGACTCGCCCCACTAAGACACGGGGCAGCGATGGTCCTATATCACTTTTGAAATATTTGCTTAAAACGGGAAGAAGAGACTTTAAAATAGTTTAATTGAGTAATATTTAAAAAGTGCCTGAAATTGAAAAACTGCATGAAGGTTTAAGGACTGTTTTGGGGTCAAAAAATGATTTTTGAAACTAAAGTATTTCCTGAAAATATTCATTTCTTTTTTTCAAACTTTATTTTGTGTCTGATAAAATAATGCCACGATATTAATATGCTCAAGTTGGAATTTGAGCAATAGAAAATGATTCATACCTTAGAAAACAAGAATATTTTTCTCCAAGCAATTTCTTCTTACAAGAGTATATTTTATACTGAAATTTAAATAAAACTTAATCTATGCACAAAGACTTTGTAAGCCTAGAATTATTCTTTCTATGTTTTATGTAGAAGATAAAGGTTTTCATTACTTGTAATATTTTTTTTTTCAGCGAGATGTTGCTCGGTCCAGTTCCTGAAGGCTTCACATTCTTGCCCAAGCATAAAGCTAATGCTTGGAAATGATTTGATGAATATAGCTGTTGAAATAAGAACTGATAATCCTGATTCCGTTCAGTTCCTACCAACATAAATGAGAGATCTCCTTTTTGAGATATTCCATTATCTCCTTTATGAGATATTCCATCAAATGTATTTATACATAAACTATTGTAAATATAGTTTTAAAGTTTTATAATAAAACTATAATTTTTTTTAATATATTCATTTTTATTAGTCCGATTCCTTTCTGTCTACCTCTCTGGATAAAAATAACAATATTTTTAAGTATATTTTCTGATATCTTGTTCGAGACTGGTATTATCATTCAATTAAAATAAATTAGATCTATGAAGTCCCAACACTCTTTATTAACAACTTCAAATGTTCAACGTTTTGGTCCACTCAGGGCCAATATAATTTCACAGCCTCACAATTACTGTTAAAATTTGCAGGATATTCTTTCTAGGTCTAATATATATTATTGTTAAAATTAACTTGTTTACAAGTTTGTGATATTAGTATTAAGATAATTTGTAATCAAAAGTTTTTGAACTTAAATGAAGAAGTGACAAAATAAGTTAATTACTTTATGAACACAGTTCAAACCCTGGTTTGAAACAAAATTTTCCTCAACAAAACATTTATGGATGTAACCAAACTGAATAAAACTATGTTTTTATAGTCTTACCATGTCAATTCAACTTAACTCTAATTAAATACCTGACATTAAAGCACAGGTTTTGTGATTGCGATAATGACAGCTGTGACATGTTTTGACATTAAACTGTCGAAACGAATTAGCTCATAACTGCAACCTTATATATAACCTACACATTTGTAGGTTTACAGTTAGTTATTTCTTTATGATGTGAGTTTTTTTGTTGTATTTAATCATAATATTTTATCGATATATGAAGGAGATGGTCGGAGGAGCAGTCAAAAAGGAACTACAAATACTTAACAACCATTTATTTGCCAATGTTTCACCTCACTCTGCGGGGCTATAAAAGATACAATAATAAGATACAAATTAACTAAAAATATATTGACAATGTAGGATAAAAAGATACAAAAAAGTAAACCAAGGTAAGGTTAAAAATTACGTAAATAAATGAAAAAATTATATAAAAATGAAATAAAAATAAGAAGTATGTATATATGAAAAAAAAAAAAAATTGATTATTATATTTACGGAGAACAGGATACGCAATAACACGTAGAAATAGAAAAGTAGTTATGAGGTAAATAAAAACAAAAAATGTTTATACACTAAAAGATTAAGAAAGATGAGAATAAATGAAGGCTAAGAAAGAATAAATAACAAGTATAAATAATAATAATAAATAAATAAAGAACAAATCAGATCCGCTCACCTGTCAAGTTTACAAACAGTGAGTGAGTGACGAATAAACGTAATTTTTAACCCTACTTAAGTTTACTTTTTTGTTTCTTTTTATCTTACATTTTCAACAAATTTTTAGTTGTTTTGTGTTTTTTTAACCCTGATCAAGCCCTGCAAAGTAAATGTTGACAAATAAATAGCTGTGAACTATTTTTTGTTCCTTTTTTACTGCACCCCAACCATCTCCTTCATATTTTGAAAAATATGATCAATATTGTTCTTATCATTCATTTACCAATCTGAACTTTGAAGTTAGCCTCACTATCATCGAGTAAATGAGTACTGTCCTACTTACTCTCACAATATAACTATAATATTGACAATTAGGCATCTCTACCAATGGCGACACAAACCCCTCCAGGGCCTATATGGGAATTTTTTTTACCTCAACCATGAGGCATGACAATAATTTTAAAAAATAAATTAACATTTTTATTACTTTTAAAATTTGAAAAGTGAAATATTTTGAAGATTTGGTCTCAAATAAAACATAATTCTAAAAAATTTCATTTTTTAAAACATTCTTGTATATTGTATTTACAATACATTATGCTCATTCATTGATGGTAATTGATATGTTGGAAGCATGCACTCGCAATCAGAGGCAATGCTCTGTGTATAAAATTCCCAGTTTTCACTTCCTTTTCTCCTCTTGGCTATAGACATTTGCTCATGTCGCTGGACGCATTCAAATCCAGGAAAGGTGCACATCTGTAATGTAACGTGGTTAAAATTATAACGAACATTTAATAGCTAAGAAATATAAATAACGAACATTTACAAAATACTGATAATTAGGATAATAGTATGTATTTAATGGTTTTATGTTTTTGTATTAATACATATACAAACTTGAATATGTTCATATCTTGAAATCATTCTTATCTGAATAAAGGATTTATTCTAAATCATAAATGATTGATTCTTATGAGGATACTTCTGGTAAAATATATTATTTCAATATAAACAAAAGATAGAAGTGATACTATGTAATTGACTTACATGACTTTCCTTTGTGATGATCTGGTCTTGCCTCTCTGGCCTGGTGCATATGTACTCTGTGTACGAAGATGGCATGTATTCGAACTCATCATCTTCCATCGCTATTTCCTTCTTTATTGAATGACATAGTGGCTTGTATGACTGCAAGATATAAGAATCGTTAATATTTCCTATGAAAGGCATGATTTTGTTTACTACTATTCACATGTGAATCAGAAATAGAATTTGTCCTACAATATTTCACATTTATAATAAAAGGAAGTTAGTCTGGGTGCGGTCAAAGAAAAACTCAAATAGTGATTAAACTATTTATATTGAGCAACGTTTCACTCTACGTTGCAGGGCTTCATCAGGGCTAAAAAAGATACAAACACTTAAATGACAAACATAAACAAAAATTTTTATAAAAAACTTTTCCCATTTATTTTTACATCATTTAAGTGTTTATACATTTGTTAGCCCCGCAATGTGGGGTGAAACGTTGGCTCAATATGAATAGTTTAATCACTATTTGAGTTTTTCCTTTACCGCACCTGGACAATTTTCTTTTTATTATTATGCACGGTCAATTAGGGATCTTCCAGTATTTCACACTTATACTAATATCCGGACATTATTAGTTAAATCTAACTGCCTCCCATATCTTAACTTGATTAAAATTAAAAGTATTATTCAGCTTATACATATAATTTTTTCACTTTTTTGAGACTGGTTATATTGTTTAAATAAAATAATTTTTATCCAATTAAAGTCTCACAACACTCTTTATTATTTCTTTTAATGTCCAACATTATGCACAACCTGCCCATCCTCAAGGACAATCTGTAATTGTAAATTTATAATTATACTGATAATTTTAACACAAATGTACTGTTTTTAACAACAGTGAATTATGTTATGTTCAAGAGGGGGAGGGGAGACACAGTAGGGGGTATTGATGAACTTTAGTTTAATATGTTAGAGTGTTATAATTGGAAAAAATTGTGAAAAAGGAGAAATATTTCCTTCTTTTAACATGGTTGAGAGTCTGGAAGATTATTGATTGACCGTGTGTATAGAAGAATGGAATATGGTGCGGTAAAAAAAAAACTCAAATAGTAAATAATTATACTATTTTATTGAGTCGTTTCGCCCCACATTGCAGGGCTTTGTCAGGGCTGTTTTTACAGTAGTCAAATGGTTGAGAGTCTGTAGTAGATTTGCTAAATGGAGAATGACTTCACGCAACAGATCAGTTGAGCTCCACGACATTTTGATAGGTTAGTTGCTTGTACTTCATGTTTGGTTTGTATTCTTTATTTCGGATGTTTTCAAAACTCTAATAAAGTAATAGATAAAAATGATGACATTCTGAAAAGTTTTGAAAAGAAAGGTTAGAAAGTTGCCCAGAAAATCCGCTAAGAGCTCCTCTGAATTTAACTTATAACATGGATTTTAAATTTTGCTGTTCACAATGCTATACTTGTAACACTTAGCATGCATGTTAAAACTTTTTTAACATTTCTTTTTAGCTCTTGACTTTTAGGCAATTATGATTTTTAAAAATGTTACTAAGAGTACATTCTTATAGTAAAAAAAAAAATTATGTTTATAAAAAGAAAAAAATATTTGAAAATAGGCTTGGATAATTTTTCAAAACAATGCCTCATAAATTTGTTTAAAATTGGTTATTTTATATATTTATCTGGTAAATTCTGTAGTTAGTTCATATAATAATATATTTTATTATTATATATTTATAAAATAGATTCATTATTTTTTTTAAATCTTTAAATCTAACAGCAGAGAAATATATTAATAGTTCTATAGTTATGTTGTTGTTTTTTAAACGTGCTTAATATTTTTGTATTTATTCATGTTTTTTAAGACAAATATCCCTAAAATCCTTAGATAAGTTTAATAACCGGTTGTCTTATAAATCCCACATCATACCCTTAATACCTCAGTGATCCAATCAATCTAGCACTGAACCAAACCAGTGTGAGTAATATAATTTTAATTTATTTTAGTTAATGAATTAAATATCATTTTAATGATATTTTGAATTCTTATTATTAATCCTTTGAATTTTCATTTTAATGACAATTAAAATTTATAAGCATTCATTATATATACATATATGCATATATATATTTTTTCATTTTCAATTATACCCAAGGCTTGCACAATGGCCCCTAAAACAGTAATGTATCCATCAATGCTTACAATGCAAGTAGACAAATAAGTAATTTACATAAAGGAAACGTGTTAATCTGGCTCTAGCTAACTTCATTATGTAAATTTTATTTCATTCTACTTCGGGCTGTCGAGTGTTTTGAAACAATGGTGAATCAATGATATATTTTAAGTACTTACTTTTTTTAGAGTTTCGGTCTTGTGATTATTACTCTGATAATACTCCGGTAATTGTCCATCTTGTAAGTAGAACTAAACATTAAAGTATATTATTAAACATCAAGTTACAGCTGGTTGAAAGTTTTATTACAATAATTATTTTATATTATATTAACATTATTTATTTATACTTTTTATAGTTGGTATTATTACAACTTTCTTCTTGTGAAATGAAGAAAAATTGAAAAAAAAAATTATGAAAAAAGAAATATTCTGAATTTATAAAAATAAAATATTATTAAAATGTTTTTCCAATTAAAGTTATGAAAAAATATTGTCAAGTTGTATGGTAATTGTTGGTTAAATAATTTTATAGAATAAAGAAACTATTTTGACATAAAATTTAAAAGAAGGAAAAATTATTTTTTAAAACTGAAAATGATAAAAATTTTAATGTACTTTAATTACTTAACTTAGCTAAAGTTTAAATATAGAATTAAATAATAGTTTGTAATGAATAATAATAATAATAATAAATTGATACAATTGTTGAAAAAAGAGATCTTTCTGATATTTTTTAAAAGTTTTAGATGAAGACATTTTTTATGTTATTTACACTTACAAAAAAACCTATAAATAAAATGTTTTAAATTCTCTTTAAAATGAATAAGTAAATATTATATAATAAGTTATTTAGATGTAAAAGTTACATTAATAATCAAATATGAATTATAAAAATATAAATCATATTATCACTAAATTTAAAAACCTTAGTAAAGGTAAATTATAATTGATTGGTTTGAAAAAAAATACTTACTTGCCCGTACGCTGCATTTTTCGACAATATAACTGATAGAAACAAGATGCAAATGCTGACCTGAAACAGATGTTTTCTTTCTTAAAATAAATTTTTTGTTTAATCTTAAATATCTAATTTTATTCTGAATTTGAATCATTCTATGATTTAACTTGTCGAAGAAAAATGTTGAAATTTGTAGTTTTTTGGGTTTAGTACTGTAGTAATATTGAGGATAGGAATGGTAGGTTATTGTTAGGTTTCCCATTTATTTCATGTTACATGAAGCTTTCCATTCATAAATCAGCCAAGTGCATTTTCTTAAGTTTTAATTTTTGGCTCTTGCTTATCACACGAAAACATAATTTCATTCAAAACATTTAAACAACAGCTATTTAGCTGTTTTGGGAAAAAAATATGTTTATCTTATAATAATCTAATACTAAAAATGTTAAATTGATAAATTAAAAAAAAATAAAAATTTGAAAATGGTCTTGGATGATTTTGCAAAACAATGCCTCATAAATTTGTTTAAAATCGCTGTTTTATTAATACTATAGTTGTAAATTAATCACCATTAATTTTGTATTATTTCTAAATAATAAATTGTTTTTCTAAAAAAATATAAAATTGTTTTTTAAAGCTAGTTTTGTTTTACAATAAATTACCCTTTCTCTTATGTATTTCTTATATGTAAAGGTAAGTGTCAGTAAAAAAAAAATGACTTGTAGATTATTTTCCTAAAATTTTGAAGTCAGGAATTTTTGAAGTTTTAAGTGACAGTAAAACCATTTTACGAGACTAGATAATTTTATCTTAGGTGTAAATGGCAACTAATGGTCTAAATACTATTTCTTTTTCAATGTCAACTATTTCAATTATTGTAAGTGTATATTAAAATATATTTTTCAGTTATTCATAATGCGAATATCTCCTTTGACATTGTATTATTAATATGGAAGATACGTTCTTCCAGAGGCCATTGAATTTATTAAGCTTCCTGCTTATACAATAGTAAAAGATAAGAGTCAATTGACCCAAGGTACTCACTAACAACAGAAGCCTTGTTGCTGGCCCAATAAGAGATCTCAATGACCATGGTTACCACTGTCTTAGGCAGGACTGAATTACCTTCCAAGAGGGAGTATTGGGAGGGGGACGCCACAGACAACATTTTAACTGAGGTCAACTCACGGGGTTGGTGAGGTGCTCTGACAAATGAGAATTCCAGAATCCCAAGGGATGCCATTAATAACGAGGTATGTATATTTTTATTAATTAGTATTAAACTTATTTAATTGTCAAAATTGTCAAAAGAATTTTTTTTTATTATTAAACTACTTTTATACTACATGTCAATATATTAAATTTTTTTTTTTTTTTTTGACAAATTATAAATGTAGGTTCTATGTGCAAAAGTTGTATTTTCCACTTTAGAAAATTTTAAAGTAAACAATAAAGTATCTAATTTCAATAAAATAAGAATTTTGAATTAATTTTTATTTTTTAAAATGTAATGTTGTGTGCTTACATAATATTAAAAAGAAAAACTAATGCTTTTAAACCTTTTGTTTTATCGAAATTGGACATTTGCTGGAGAATACAAGTGGAGAATGTTGCTTCTGTAGTTATATGTGATATGATCGTATGAACTGTTTAGTGCAAATATAATGTAAGTCAAAACTGAAGTTTTAAGATCTTCAATACTTTAGTGGAAGTTATATAAAGAGTTTGGTAAGGAATAATAGATTCCTCTGTTAAAACTAGCCAATGACTTACATCACTTGTGCTCTCGACGGCTCATACAATATCTTTATATGAGGGTTTATTTATACTTGAGAATGTGTAGTTTTATGTTTATTTCAAAATATTTTATTTTATTAATAAATATTTTTTAAAAAAATCAGTTTTATAGGTTAATGATTAGAAATAAATAAATGAGTTTATTTTTCTGTATTGATTATACTTGTGAAATCTCTATAGTTTAGTATTCTATTGTTTTATAAATGGTCATTTAAAGGAATTTTACACAAAATTAGGCTATTAAAATGAGTTATCTTCCTGAAATAGACTTTTGAATAAATTATGAAATTGAAATTTTAGTAATAAATATTTTTTTATAACAAAATTGATTTATTATTTTAAAAATCACCATTATTTTATGTGTTGCATTGATCAGTTCTTCAATTTTATGATATTTTTTGGTAAATTTGAAAAGATAAAAATAAAGCACACCACAATTAGATAAGAAAAAATTATCACAATAGATAGACAGTAATCAAACAAAAATACTAAATATTATGACTGGCTTTTACCTTCATCTGTTTTAATTCACTATATTTTTAATAAATAATTTTTTTTAGAATATGTTTTTAATTTTTATTTGGTATTTATTTTATTATGATGAAATTAATTCAAATGAGGGAGTGTTAAATTAATTTTAGAAAAAGAATATTTGTTAGTGTTTAATAATAAGATTAGTTGTATATATTACTTTTATAAAATATAATTCTATATTTAATTATTATGAGCATGGTTTGAACATTTCTCTAAATAAAGTTCATAAAGTCTGTTTAAATCATTCTTGTTTTTAACTGTCCAGAATTTATCTTTATTTTAATTATATTGTAATATAAAATAAGTAAGCGGTAATTAAATTCATTGCATAAGATGCTTGGACAAGCCGACTGCCGTTAGGTAGTGCCAAACTACAGCTAAGTGCTATAATAAGCAATTTCTACATCTAGTAAATCTTTTAGTAATGGTCTTCTTCCTTCCACTTAGTCCCCTTCTAGGCTCCGTTCCATTTCTTGACTATTTCGTCTACACTTTTGTTTATTCCACTTTGTAATGTCTAATCTATGTTTTTAGTTAGTTTATTTATATTTTTAATTGTTATAATTATGATTGAAACTTTGTCTTAGTAATGATTGCAGTTGTTTTATAATATATTTTTTTAATTAATAAAGATAAGTTTATTATGAATAAGAATTTATCTATTTTTAATGAAATTAATCTTCATACAATAAAAAAAAGGAAAAAGAAACAATTGTATTTCTGACTGTCTAGTCATGTCTAATAATTATCCTAATCAAGCAATCAGTGACACAAATTGTGTTCTTAACAAGGTAATTAAATTTGATGCTTTCTTAAAATAGTAAACAGCAATTAGTAAACTGTATCTTTCATTTTTTAATTCCAGTTACTATAAAACATACTTACTACTTAAAATTACATGTTTTTTTCCAAGATTTATGTTTGAAAATCAGATGAAAAGTGATTTAATTGTTTCACTAACGGTTAAAAACCTTAAGGAGCGGGGAAATGGCAGAGGGGGAGAGAAAAAACTGAAATCCCCAAAAGGCGCTCAGTTCCCTAACTTAATTTGGAGGGATTATACCTTAAAAACCTTGACATGACAATATTTTGTTGCTATACTCATTTGGTGGCTAGACATCAAAAGCAAGAAAATAAATTCTTGTAGATGATAGTCTGATTATCGTCAGAAAAGAAGAAAATTGATATCTTGTGTTTTTGTTTAATTAGTAACAATAATTAATATTTTATTAATAAATAAAAAATATTTGACTCATGTAAAACTAAATTACAGTACGATAAACTAGACAATATTAAAACCTTTTGAGGTGGCCTTTCTAGTTGCTAAATAAATTTTCAAAAATAAATAAGTTTTATTTTTTTCATAAAAAAAGTTAATTATTTGCAATGTTTTTATCTACATTCAATAAAATACATTTCTTGTTTATAAAAATATGTGGATATTACAAATGAAATTCTACTTTTAAAATAAAAAAAATTTCATATGAAAAACAAATTTGTTATTATGAAAGTCATACATTAAACGGTATAACAAAACTTTCTAGTAATTATAGCAATAATTTGTAAACTGTGGTTTGATTCCTGATGGTTTATAAGTTATTTAAATTTTGAGTTTCTTTTTTTTTTTCTTGTTATTTTATTTAACAATAATGTAAGAGTGTCAATATAAAAAATGAAAGAATAATCTTACTATATCATATATTTTCTAATTAAAAAAAAATCTCCTTGCTTAAAAAGCTTTAAGTTCATATCAATAAGTTGAGGTTTTATTAATGAATCTGCCTTTAATAAACATGAAATTTACAAAGTGATCAAAAATAATATAAATACGAAGTACATCTAGTAACGAAATAAGAATTATTGCTAAAATTACAGAAAATTTTTTTAATACCGTTTAGTGCATGACTTTCATAACAATAATTTTTTTTTATCGAAAAGTTTTATATTTATTTAATTTTTTTCCTAAAGGAATTTAATTTGTTATATCCACATTAAATATTTTATTTTACATATTTTTTATACATGAGAATAGTATGTTAGTAATTTGTAATTATTTTGGCTGTAAACATTGATACTAAGAGGATATAGAATTTCACATGACTTTTGTTTTTTTAATAAAAACTGGAGGCGGATCTCAGGTTATTCTTTAACTTCATAAACCTCAAATTAATAGATATCGGCTTTAAGCTTGTTAAGTATGGAGATTTATCTAAAAGTGGAAAATACATAATCCAGTCAAAGGCTAATAAAAAAAAAAAAGGAGAAATAATATATAATTTAATGAAAAACCAGGACTACTTTAAACATAGAAAAATAATCTAAGTAATAAAAACCTAGAGACAAAAACAAGGTTTTACCTTTCATTATATTTCTTTTCCTTTTTAATGTTTATTTTTAAAATTTTTATATTGATACTTTTAAAGTATAGTTAAAAAAAATAAGAAGAATAAAAATAAAGAAACTCAAAATTTAAATAACTTATAAGCCACCAAGAATCATACCACAGTTTAAAAATTATTGTTAAAATTACTAGACAATTTTTTATGCAGTTTAGTGCATGACTTTTAATAATAATAATAATAAAGATAACGAACCCAAAGGTTTGATGCCGATACCACCAAACGCTCTCCACATACATCCAGTGATGCCCCTCTGAACCCAATTCCACTAAATCTGTTTTAACACAATTCTCCCATCTACGTTTCAGTCTACCCCTCGGACGTTTACACATTGGTTCAGTGTTTAAGGGTTCTGTTCTTACAAAGTCCCACAACCTAATATGCCCATCTTATTAGGTGAATTATATTTACCAGGTGTAGGTCCCTTAATTCAGCGTTGTGTAATCTTCTAAATTCTTCCTTTAATTCATCCTTTTTCGGTCCGAATATTTTGCGTAATACTTTATTTTCAAAAACCTTAAGATGCTGTTCATCCCTTAGTGTAAGAGGCCACATCTCACATCCATAAAGAACAGTGGGAAGGATAATAGTTTTGTAAATTCTAATTTTTAAGTTCTTCGATAGAAGGGGGGAGGCTAAGCAGTTTCGAAATTGAAAAATAACAAGCATTTCCCGCCTTCAACCTAGGTTTTATTTCCTCAACAATTTCGTATTTTCTAGTTACTGTAGAACCTAAATACTTAAACCTATCTACCTGTTCAAACGTATTTCCTCCTATATCTATATCATCTATATTTAAAGCATGAATTTTATAATAACAAATTTGTTTTTCAAATAAAAATGTTTATTGTTAAAGTAGAATTTCATTTGTTAAGCCCACATTATATATTTTTTGTTATAAATAAGAAACATATTTTCCTGAACATGAAAAAAAAAACATTACAAATAATTTAGTTTTTTTACGAAAAATAAAACTTAAAGTTATTTAGCAACTTGATAGACCATCTCAAATGGTTTTAACAAAGACAAATTCGATGTGATTTTAAAGACAATATTGTCTAGTTTTTTATGCTGTAATTCAGAATTATAAAATTTAAATAGTTTTTTAGTTATTGCTACTAATTCAACAACAAAACGTGACAAAAACACAAGATATCAATTTTATCCTTTTTGTAGATAATCCACATATAGACCATTGTCTGTATGAATTTTTTTTTTCTTGTTTTCGGTGTTAGAAACCAAATGAGTGGAAAGTCACTATAAACATTGAATAATATAATTAATAAAAACCTAGAGACAGAAACAGGGTTGTCAGTTTGTATTATTTTATTTTATTTTTATATTATTTGTTATGTTGATACTTTTAAAGCATAATTAAATGAAAAAATAAGAAGAAAAAAAATAATAAACTAAAAATTTATACAACTCACAAGCCAACAGGAATGAAACCACAGTTCAATTTTTTTTTTAAAGAGATAAATGATTGATTTATCAATAAGCCATGCTGCCCGAATACAATGGGGGTTGCACAGCAAATTAAAATTAATCAATCATAAAAGAAATTATAAACATTGATTTAAAAGAAATAAAATAATACAATACAATGCAGTGTTCATTTTTTATAAACAAATTACAATCATTTTTTCTATTCCAAAATACAAAAACAAATAATACTAAATACTCCCAACTAATTACCATTATGATTAATTAGTGATGATATATGATCCTCAGGGATAAAATAATATTTTCTGAAATTCAAACACATGTTTATATATTTTCAGTCGAGTTAATAGGTTTTATTTTTGATAATTTTTCGTTATATTTATTTTATCATATTGGAAAACACATAGATTGGAATAGAAATAAGAAAGAAATCGTAAATTATAAACAAGGATGTAAATATACATAGAAAAACATCTGTATTTACTCGTGATGTTTGCTATTAATTGTTTGTTCCTTTTTGTCTTAAAGTTCTATGTAGAAAGAATATTCTGTAAGTGTCTGTTGTAATTACATCTGTTTCATTTATGCAATTTGTTCGTATTACTAGAAATGAAAAGTCGGAGAAAAATGTTTTATAAAAGGTATGCTATTATAATTTTGAAAAACTATAAATCACTAAATAATAAATGTACTTATATTTTAACAGACATACATTTCATATAGGACTGTTAATTTTTTATTTTATTATATTCACAAAATAATAATATAACACAGAAATCAAATCCATATAAGAATTACTTTTGGGAACACAGAAGTTCTGCAAAAGAACGCAATCTTCAGACTTTTTTACAGTTCCATTTTCATTACTTAAAATAAATATATAAAAACATATATGTAAATTTATAAATAGATATTCCTTATAAGATATAAGTAATATGTAAATAAGAAGCCGTAATTTTTAAGTTAGCAAAAATTAAATTAATTTATATTTCATAGATATCTTTTCTTTGTAGTTTTTAATTGCATTATAAAAAATTATTTTCAAGATTTTTCACAAATTATAGGGTTTCTTATGGTAATGTGTTTGTAATGTTCCTGTAATTTTATAAACACAATATTTTTAAATAAGTAAGAAGGGTATTAATCGTAATTAAAAAAAAAAAAGTATATTTGTTAGTATCAACACATTGTGGAAGAAACAATTTTTGAAAATGTATTTAATAATAACATATGACATCTCAAATAATATGTGTATAGATTCCCATTATGACAAGGTTTTATTACATAAAACAATATGGCATTTTATGTATAGAATTATTGTAAATATGTTATCTCTATAAATATTAATGAACATATCTTAATTTGTATGTTGGTGAATTTCGATTTTATTTTTTAATCAAATTACAAAATAATTTTGTTTTCCGAGTTTTATAAGCTCTTGAGAACACTTAAATATTGTTCTAAAATAATTTGAACCAGAATTTCAGATTATTTATCAGAAAAATAAAGAATAACTAAATTCTTCCCATTAATTATTTAAAAAACACCTGAAATTAAATTGTAAATCATAATCTTTATTCTAAATCCGGTCCATTTCAATTTTCTTATTATTTATAATTCAAATATTCTTTAAAAAATTCTCTGATCGAATTTAAAATATTTTAATTTTATAAAAATTAATGAGCTTTGCATTAGTATAATTCGTCAAATTTTAATGTTCAAAATTACTTCACACTCTAAATTATTTTACTTAGAAATACTATTCAAGTGTGGTTTTTAAATTGTAAAACTGTTGCATTATTGTCTGTAAGAGATCTTTAAACTTGACAATAAACGTTGTTCCGTCGAAATGGAAGCCAACGACAGAGAATAATGAACTAGAGGATAAGAAGTGATGTAATGCAGTCTCACTGTTTCATTAGTCGCGCCAGCTATTATGGATACTTCCCACTCTACTAAACATATTGAAATATTTAAAAGGTAACAAAAATAATATAATTAAATATTAATAAAAATGAATAATATTCTTAATCATTTTGAGTTGCGAACTAATTAATAATATTTAATGAGTTCAGGAGAACATTTATATCACATCATTTTTCCAAATTTTTCAGAATAACTTAATTGATATTTATTTATATCATTTAACCATTTACTTAAGGTGAAAAAAAAAAAATTCTCATAATGCAAATTTAATCCTTTAATAGATTGTTTACAACAAAACCGTTATAAATTCATTTGATTTTTATCTCATTTTCTTTGTTTTAGTAATTTTTTTTTCTCATTAGGCTGGCTAATCTGATGGATGATTAATGTGTGGCCAATTTTCAGGGGTTTTAATATCTATTGTTTTTGAAAACTAGAACAACTTTATCCATTTTGTATGTAAAAGTTCTTTTAAACAATTTTTATCATATTAATGTGAAATATTAATGTTAAAATGTTAAAATTTAGTGGAAATAGATGATGTCAACACTAAGTCATTTAGATTTATAAATCGTGAAATAAAGTTCTATTGATGTGAAAACAACTAATGTCGATTTTCATTGAAAATGAGATTGGTTGTATAGTCAATTAAAAAGAATTATGAGTTTCTAAACCACAAATGACTAAAGGAATGATATAAACATAATTATTTGTATTCCAATGGATTTTTGTAACTTTCCTAAACAAAAGAGAAAAATTTTAGCATAGATTGTTCTTGAATTAAACCACATATCTAGATTGATGTATTTATATAAATGTTTTGCACTATATATATATATATGTTGTATAACATTTTTTAATTTTTTTTTAGATTTTTTGAAATTCAATACATTGAATATTATTATTTTAGAATAAATAAAAAAAAACAAACTAAAATAGCTCTTCAAATTTAACTATGTTACAACAAAAGTACACAAAAATAGCATAATTTTAGAGAAAAGTAGTAAAAAATAAAATTAACTTTTAATTTGAAAGATGGAGTCTAATGTATCACAAACTTTTTTATTCAATTAAAAATTAATCGAAGCCATCGTACCCAATTAAGGGTACCCCTTTTATGAGGTTGGGTGGACCCCGGAGGGCTCCCAAACCCACAGGACTGACTCAAGGGCTACAGGTAACAGATAAAAATTATCAGACACAAGCCGGGTCTCAAAAAGTTTTTATAAAATAATAATTGTCAGTTTAAATAGATTTTGATCATCTATTTACATTTTTTATTTATAATATATTATTCTAATTTGATATATTTTTTAAAAAATAATACATTAGTAATTTCATTTGACAATTTAAAGATAACAAATTACTTTGAAAAACACATATTAACAATAATTTAATTTAATTTTTTTAATGATATAAAACAATAAATTAATAAGTTTTAAATATCTTATTATTATATACACAAGATTTATAACCTCATAGTGCATTATTTAGTCAATTCATAAAAATCTTATTTGAAATATATGTAAAATTTATTATTACTAAGAACTTCCTTATTTAAAACAAAATAGTAGCACAAAATTTGTGTATATCATTTAAGAATTAAAAAATAATTGTAAATTCTCTTTAGTGCTTTTTTATATGTTAATTATTAATATAATTACTATTAAAAAAAGATAGTCATAATTTGAACTAAACAAATGACAATGATTAACGAAATGATGAGAAAACTTAATATTACATTGTTTAATATGTATAAAAACAGAAAAAACAAATAAAACTAAATAATATATATTATATTGAAAATGAGTAAATATAATTTTGACATTGTTTTTACACAATAGAACTGATGGTTCTAAACTTTATAACAGTAATAAATATTTTTAAAAAGTAGAAAAAATATTTAATACATATTTTTTCTGAAATAATGATGTTTATTGAAATGTAATTAAAAAAAAGTTTGAAGTTTTAATATTAAAATAATTTTTGTTTAGTTTCATACAAATAACTGTTAATGGATCAAAATATTACTAATAAATAAAATTGGAACCATACAGTGTCTTTTAAATCTGATTTATGTTCTTATTTTTTTTTTTAATAAATCCTTTAAGTGATATGATTATGCAATGATTTAAAAACATCTATAATTGCGCTCAACAAAGTTTCTATCCTTTAAATCATTTAATCTCGTACAACATTAATGATTTAGGAATGTAAAGTGGCGACAATGTAACATAATTAAACTATAAATGTTTAGTTTTTTTTACAGAGACTGAAGTAGTAATCTTAAAATATTTTAATAGGATAAAGAATATAAATTGTTTTCTTAGAATATAATTCATGGTCAAAGCGCTCATTTAATTTTTATTTTATTTTTTATCTTAAATTATTGACTCCCTTCTATGCTGTAACTGTTAATATGTAAATTCTGTCATAATAGAACGATTCTTTTTGTAAACAACTTGATAAGGTTTTTATCTTGGTAGCCGATATAATCTAAAGCAAACAACTTCAAAACTATCTACGGTTAACTTTTTAAGGACAGTGTCTTCTGTAGATATATGCCGGTTGTGTTTAAAGTACAAAGATTGCTTGCTAACACACGGATATAATGAGTGGTATAGAAATCAACAGTGGCGGCGATGAAGGTGAACATCACGGATTTCTTTCTAATATTCTGAAACCTACGAGGTTAGAAATTTTCTTATTTTATTTTTAATTTCAACAATAATTAGGATTTTTAATTCTTTAATACAAGTGATGTACAGTGAATATCAACCAAATCATGAAATTTTGTACTAATTTACTAATTCCTTTATCTCATTGAAAAAATATAATATTAAAGATAGTAAGTATTCTTTAATAAACTAAATAACTAGTTCAATGCTTAATATCAATATCTCGGAAGAAATAATGCATTTAGTCCTTAGTTATTTGTCCCACCTAAACTAGGCATAGTTCAGGCTGAAAGGTTTTTGAAAAATATATTTTTAAAGGCTGTATGATTAAAATATTGAATTGTGAAGGATTTGCATGAATAATAGATACACCTATTCACCAATATTTATTTGAGGATTTGATTATTGATACCTAAACTAGAATTATATTTTAAATTAAAATATTTAAACTTTAAATTATTTTTAATAGGTATGCAATTAAACAGTAGTTACTGTAATTTGAAACAATTGTATAAATATTTTTTTCTTTTAAGGGATAAATAATGTCCTTACATATCTATATTCAAAAATACTTAGTTGTTATGGTAGCATTGTGATATTTTTACAATTATCGAACCATAGCTACAAATAAATTAAAGCTAATATTAAATTTGCTATATTTAATTATTAATTTCAATAAATAAATATTTTTTTCTAAATGTATCTTATTAAATAACATGATACTTAATATATTTTAAAAATTTTCTGCTATTTTTTTCATATTACTTAATAGGGAACTCTAATTTGAATGGAACTATGGTAATTTAGTATCACTCTTTTTTTTAAAAATCTTTTCCTAACTTTCCTCAAAGCAGAGATGATGTAATTTAAAAAAAAACTGTGTTATTTTACAAAGTTCAACTATGAATTGTTATAATTATTATGTTATGCACTGCTTGATCATTACATATTATTTAGATTTTTAAATTAATATTTTAATTTTTATTTCACTAGTTTAATACAATAGTTAAAATTCTCTTTGTACAGGTCGTACAAAAAAACTTGTACTGATTTCTCAATAAGTAATCTCAACTTTTCATAAATTAAAAACCATTATAAAATATAATTTAATATTAAAAAAGAAATATATTAACGAATGATTTCAATCTATGAATGAATTTTTGTTCAACAAATAATAGACTAGGTACAATTACAAATTACTCATCTTATCTATAGTGAATGATTTTTTTTGTCATATTCCTCCACAAGATGAATGACCAATAAATTAAATATGACGAAAACCCTCGTTGAGATGACGAATCGCTACTCGGTATCAAGAGCTATTCAAACCTGAACAGGTAATTGACCTAATATTGAAATTATATGATTGATAATTCCCTGTAACTTTTTCTGTTTCTTTAAAGAACAATTAAATATTATTCTTTAAAAATAAAAATTTTTATTGGGATGGATTTTTAAAAACTGTATATTTTTTTCTTTATTGCTAATTATTTCCAATCAATCAAGCTAAACAAATTTTAGAATTTAAAACAGTCAACAATTTGAAAAAATTTAGATTAGATAAAAAGGTCAAATATAAAAAATACTAGTTTTGGAAAATCATTTGACTTCATATAAAGGAATGATTTTTATTACATGTCGGATATATTTTCATTAAATTAAAAAAATTAACTAAAATTGTGTCGCATCTGAAACACATATTTGTGAAAATGGTGAAATATTAAAATTTTTAAATTAAATTATGGTATTCAGAAAATAGATTTTAGACAGTAAAATTATCCGGAAAAAGAAAATGATTTAATTCATTAGTTTTAGGCGGATTAATGTAATATATATAAAAACAAAATTTGAATTTATTACGTGATAACAAAAAATTCTAACCTAAATTAAAACTGTTAGTTCCCATTGTAAATAATTTTTTAAATAAATATATTTTAGTACATTAACAAAAGCCCATAACCGTATTGTTGGCAATGAATAAATGGGTTTTTAAAGTCTAGAGCAGTTAGTTTTAAATTTTAACAATATCATTTAGAATACAAGGTCACTGTTCGCTCCAAGAGTTTCAGGAAATTCCGAATTCAATTGTCTCACCCAATCAGATGATAAATTCAAAAATACATTTTCTAATGTAGAAATTAGAAACAAATAATTGGAAGACCAATCTATAGATGAAAATTTAAGAATAGGACAAATAAAAGTTGAATATAAATATTTGATGGTATTATATGAGGAGAAGATAGTTGGGGATGTGGTAAGATAAATTTTTTATAACTTATTTGGTTTATTTTCTGACCGCAACCCCAACCATCTTCTTCTCATATACATATATATTATCTACGGTCAACTATCTTCTCACCATCTTTTATGGTATTAATATTGTGAAATTTATGGGATATAAGGAGTAATATAATAATAATAATAATAATATATTATTAAATTAAAAAATAATATGATTTTTCACGTTCAAAGAAGAGGAGTGAGTTTCTTATTACAATAGTGGTACCATCTGTTAGAAAAAGATCAAACTATTGATTGTTGATTATTTATTAATTCTTAAGATATTTATGATATTCAAACATTCAACAAAAGCATAGTATTGTGCATCTCCCCATGTCAAGGATAGGGTTTAATGATAACGGTTATTTTTTTACTTAAACACAATTTCATATTTTTTTTTCTTTTTCCTATCATCTAATTTGTTCAAAAATATAGAAAGCAGAATGAAATAAAATGTTCAAACCATGCTCATCCAAATATATGCTTTATTTTCATTCATATAATAAGTGAATTTGAATCAGGGAATGGGAGAAAAATGAAAACGGAATAGTTTTTGAAGAGAAAATGAAGATCCTGAACACTATAACATGCAGGAAGATCAGGTTAGATTTATTAATAATTATAAAATATACAGTACTCACGCTCGAAGGAATTCCCATCATGGAAATGGTAAAGTATCTAGCAGATATCGAATTTATACCTTGATATAACAACTGACAGGTAAATGGCAGGAAAAATTAGAAATTGGGTTTTTAATGAAAAATGTTATCACTTTTAGCAAATATCAGATTTATTTTGATCAACTCTGTCACAGAGCTAATAACTGATTATTTCCGTTCCAATGAATTTAGGACACCTGTTCTCTGAATTTATGACATTTCATTTCATGAATCAATATTGACCTAGTGTGTAAGTACTTGATAGGTATATTCCCATAATCTATTTTTTTATTTAAATTGGTTACGAATATACCCTCATATATTATACTATTAAATACATTCAATCAATATTTATTTTTCATAATTTATTTATTCATTTTTCAGGGATAAAGAGAGTTGTATATTTATAAAAAGTACAAATTATTTATATAGGTCGAATGCAAATACATAAAAGTTAAAAGTTACAAACATAAATTTAAATTTAAATCATATATACAAAACATAATAAACAACATAATATAAACAGATTATAATGTGGAAATAAATGAAAGTTGTCTGATTTATTTGAAATTTTTATGTATTCAATTTTTATAATGAAGTTTATTTTTTAGTAGAGATAAACTCAATTGAAACAAATCATTATTATTTGGTAACGAGTTGGCATTGTGCATCATTCTTGGTACACTGGAAAACGTAATGAAATTTTATTTGCGACAAGTTATAGCAAAAGTCAAATGTCACCTGGTTTGAAGAGAAGGTACATTGAAGTAAAAAAATTGGAGAAGATTAGGACAACCAAAAATATTATGTAAAACAAAAAAAATCCCTAAACATTATTATCTGTACAGGTAACTGATAAACAAATTATAGTACTGAAAATATTGGTAATTAGAGGTTCCGAAGTCTTTTCATTAAATTTATCACTAAATTAAAAGGTTTTTTTTTCTATCTACCTTTGCTTGAACCAAATTTAATTATAATATGAATCACTAAAACCCATGTAGGGTCAGTAAGGAAGTAATGTTTTTTGAATAGCAGTTAGACAAGGAAATCATCTGTTCAACATCACGTTTAACTGTCAGGTTTTTCCCCAATTAAAAGTACCCGCTTTATAGAAGTTGGTTGTTTCCTTGGAGAGTCCTCAAACACACAGGGGTGACTCACAGCTGCAGTAGCAGAATAAATAATTATTTGCCACTGCCAGATTCGGGAGGTAGTATTTTATGAAGTAGAAAACTTAAAGAATAGATAATTATTTACAGCTGCATTCAAGAGGTAGTTGAACAGTGGCTTACACACTGAGCCACCCCTCTACTCTGAATCAAATTTAATTTTACTATTGATAAATAATCAAGAATTTCACAATTATTTTCAATTAACAAGTAGGTAATTATTGAAAACTCGACAATTTTGTCAATCCTGGAGTGATCTAACTTTTAAACTAAAAACGATAAATTTACATCGAATTTTATGTAGTAGAAAACTTAATTAAAATATTATATTTAATCTGATTTGAATCACCAACTTACTTTTTCTTCATTCCGTCATTCATAATATTCATTTTGATTGTTTACTTCTATTGTTCTTATGTTGATTCTTATCCTTTTTGGAATGATTCGTTACTGAAAGATAGTCTAATCAGACTAGTTTTCACATATAAATTTGTTTTGTTAAATTTACCTTTTCACTAATTATTTTTGAGCTGATTTAAAAATGTTAAAAATTATCGGAACACAAAGATATTATTTATTATTGCTGAACAATTGTATAATAAGTCAAATAAATGTAACATAAACTAAAGTAATATAACTGTCAAAAAACTAAAGTAATTTAAATTTATTATTTCTGATGATTACATTTTATATATTATTGAAATAATTTTTAAAATACACAGTATTATTAACATACAAAAATAGTGAAACACCATATATTAAATTAAACTCGTACACTGAAAATATTTAGAAGGCTGCTACTTTTTCAAGTAGTGTGTCATTAAGATAGGAAAACGAAGGTGTCGGAAGATTAATGAGTGAGTACTTTTAAATGGTTCTTCACTTATTTAATATGTTGAGAAATTCTTTTTAATATACTGTCGCTAAGCTGTAATACCTCCTAAGTAAAAAATACTTTTTTATGCAACTAAAAAATTGCGAAACAACTACGCATGATTTTAGAGTTGTCTGGTCTCCACCATCGTTTAGTTATAGGTATTTAGTTATTGTATCTAAGATACCTACCTACATATTTTTTGAGAATTCTTTTGATATATATATTAATTTATCTCAAATCGATGTATCGATCGATTTTTAATGATGCATTGATGTTCAATTTTTTAGATGTGATTTATTCGTACTCATGAGTATCACTGAAATATATGGAGCTCCAAATGAAAAATTATTTTTTTAAACGTTTTGAAACAGCCGCCATTTTTTATCCCATCTATACTTGGCAGACTCATCAGTTTCGACCAGTAATCACACAAAGTTTTCATTAAAGTAATCAAAAATTGGGGTGAAAGAACTGATATTTTTCTCCTATTGGGTTCTTGAACTAATAGTACAAGAGCCGAGAAGAAAAAAAGGCAGTTATCTCACCCCAATTTTTGTTTACTTCAATGAAAACTATGTATAATTACTAGTCAAAATTGATGAGTCTGCCAAGTATATATAGGGGGATTAAAAATGGCGACTGTTTCAAAACCTTAAAAAAACATTGATTTTTCATTCAGAGTTCTATATCTTAAAAACTACCAAAAGACTAGAAAATTTAAGAGAACATTATTTAAAGTAGAGTAAATTTGCTGAAATATTAGCCTTAAAAGAGCTATTTACGTCCAATAGTTCTCGAGATATAATAGCTTTTTAAAAAGCAAAATTTCTTAAAAATCTACAGAAAGATTAGTAGTTAGTTAATTTATTTTGAGAAATCTATATTTCAGGAACTATGTGACGTACAGATGTCTATTAGCACTCAAATTAAAGCTAGTTTAATGGACTATAAAGAAGTTTATAACCTTGGATTTTTGAAAAATGTATCTCTAGATCCATAGTACGCACATATGTTTGCCAACACTCAAAATAAATGAAATTTAACTTACTATTAAATAGTTTATGACACTTATCTTCTTAGGGGTAGTAGTTTTTATGATATTCACATATGAATATAAATTTGGCAAATGAAAATTTGTCCAAATAACTATAAATCAATTTATTTTAGCAAAGTTCATGTAAACTATTACTCCTACGAAGATAAACACCATAAACTACTTTATAGCTCATCAAACTAGCTTTGATTTGAGTGCTAATAGACATCTGTACGTTAAATGGTTTTTGAGATATAAACTTTTCAAAATAAATTCACTAACTACTGATCTTTTAGTATGTCCCATACAACATTTTTATGAAATGTTGCTTTTTAAAAAAATGTATCTCGAAAACTATTTAACGTAAATAACCCTATTAGGGCTCATATTTCAGCATATTTACTCTTCTTTAAATGACGTTCATCGCTTTGAAACAGCCGCCATTTTTTATTCCCCCTACCTATACTTGGGAGACTCATCAATTTTGACAATTGATTATTCATAGTTTTCATTAAAGTAATAAAAAATTGGGGTGAGATAACTCCCTTTTTTCTCCTCTTGGGCTCTTATACTATAATAGTTGAGGTCTGAGCCTCACCTTGTCAGTAGTGATGGAATCCTTCCAGTTCACCATCAAACACTTTACTGATATCCATCTTCATAGAAAAGGAATCCTGCTTGTTAAGGCCCACCCTTAAACTGAAAAAGAACCGTTGAGGGTTAGTTCATCCTCTGAGCGAGCGGACCTAGCAGATGTCGCCAATTAAAGCAGTGATTTATATTTTAATAACTATTAATAATAGGATAATTAGATAGATGAAATTTCTAGCATGAACTAGATCTACGAAATTAAATTAAAAATGTAAAATTTTACGAAGACCTTTTTTCCTTATCAGTATATTTGTTTTTTTTTTGTAAACCTTATAGACAAACTTAAGAACTGTATTCAAACCTTGCGGTATGCAGCTGAAAATATATTACGAAATTTAAAAAGTGAATTATCACTCTGTTTTCTATAGCAAGGTTACGTCTGGACTATAAACTCGTATGTTATGAATGATATAAAGCATGAAAAGCATATATTGAAGATTTTAAAAAATAAGGCGATAGCATTATAAAAATTAAATGTTAGATGCTTGTGGATTTCATCTACGAAATTTCAAAATAAACGAAATAACTACAAATAATGGTCCGAGTGCGATCAAAATAAATCGAATATAATTAAACTATTTATTGTGAGCAACATTTCGCCCAACTCTGCAGAACATCGTCAGGGCTAGAAATCTAACTACCATATTTTATTTTTTTCTATTTTCTACATTTCAGAAGTTGACTTATCGATTACACTCCCATATCTTTTATCTGTTTTTTTTTCTCTCTTTATATTTATCTCATACTCCCTTATACATTTATTACTATATATTTTAGATGTTTTTGTCTTTTTTTTGCTATAAAACTTTATAATCCATCTTTAATATCTTTTATATCTCTTGTCTGTATTTTATATTTATCCGATACTTCCACCTTTAATTATATTCATTGCTGTATAATTAATGTTTTTATTATATAAATTTACAATGTTGTTCTACCTCCATACAATTTTAAATGTTTTATTTTCTTCATTATATTATATTTATTGTTTCCATTCTTTTAATTTTATTCTATTCTCCCTCTATATTTTATTTATACATCTATATTTATACATATTTTTCTCACTTACTGTATATATTTAAGTAAATTACCACTTGGTGTCTGCCTATATATTATATTTTCTTAAATTTCCTAATATTATCTTACTTTAATATTATTTTTTGTTTTTAGATGTAAAGTCATATTTTAACAGTCAAAGTCCCTCACTCCCTTATCCTATTAACACCTTTCTTCTGCCTTTAGCTGATTCTTTTGTTATTCCTCTATTCAAAAAGGTCCTATTTTTTAAGATTTCTCATTTATCTACTTTTTTACTTGTTGTTATTTCCGTTTTCATTAACTGTCTAATATCTTTTGTAATTTTCGTTTATTTATACTTTTCACTGTGCGTCTAATTTTTATTTTCTTTAATTTACTTTGTCCATTTTTATTTAATTTTCAAATATTTTTAGCCATACCTTTGTTTACTTTTATTTCATGTTACCTATTCTCTTACTTCGTTACAGTATTTTAGTTGTCTGTATCTTTTTTAGCCCAGATGAAACCCTGCCAAGTGGTAATAAACGTTGGTACACAATTAATTGTTTAATTACTATTTGAGCTATTTTGATCGCACTCTAACCATCTTCCTTTTATATATACACACGGTCAATTCACAATCTTCAAATTCATCCTAAACTAAATAATTTATTTATTGCTATTTAGAACTGTACATTATAATACATTTAGTAAATTTGATCTCAGTTAAATTGGAGCGTTACAGGTGTGTAGAGAAACTAATCATTGATAGCACTCTAATGACGTTTTACATTAGCAGGTCTCGTTGCCAACTTATTTTCAGGCGTTTCGGAGGATTGTCAGGAATGTAAGAGGAGGCAAGGTTAGAAACTAGTGGGTTTGGGTGGTTAAGGAGTTTGTGATGGAAGGATTAATATCTGGTTCAGGCTAGATCGGTTACATATGGTACATTAAGGTCTTTATGTATGATTTTATTTGTGACAAAGTAAGGAGCATTGAGGATTTTGGATTGGATACGAGAGGTATTCGAAAGTTTAGTGGAGTCCCAACGCTCAACTCCGTATGTCAGATTGGCCTTATTACAGTCATGTAGATCAGTCTTTTGTAATGAGCCATAGCACGCTAGTAAGATGATAAGAGGACATTGGAAGTTTAGACCGTTTGTCCAGTAAGTGCTGTGATAGTCGAAATCAACGTGCAGTTTCCTTTAAACTAAATAACAAATTAAGATATGAGTATGAACAATAGATAATGTAGGATGATGGAAACGTTGAAGATGAGCTGGTATAGTTCGAAACGTCCATTATAATATAGCTTTTAAGAAGTGAAAAAGGGTTGAATTTTGTTGAAATAATTAAATTTATTTTGAAGTATCGATATTTTAATCGACTCTATGCAGAAACGATAAGTGATAATATTAACGGGTTTTTTCTTTAATAGGTTAGACCTTTATTGGCTTGTATTCTAAATTAGAACTTTAAGATATATTTGTTATATGAGATACAAAAATTAATGATTTCTATTTGGTAGGTCGTCATTCGATTACCCTGACCCTCACAGTTTAAAGTGGGTTTAAATCGCTACGATAAACTAGGGTTGACTTTCATTAATTATGTGAGGCCTGATGATGAAGCGTACGTGTAGCAGAAGGTATTTAGTATGTGGGAAAGAAGACCTGCTAAGATGATTTAATGATCTCATAACAAGGATGCTCCCCCTTGCCAGCTTCTCAACGGATCCTTCGTAATTTCAATATGCGTTTTATTTTCCTTGCACGAGCTGTGAAATTGTTTTTGAACAGATTCCAACGTCCAGTGTCAATGCTAGTTTAGTTTTAATAGAGTTTATTTCTCGTGTTTCAATTATTCACTAACAACTTTTAGTATAGTCAAAATACCATTGGAAATGGCATCCTCTTATCATCTTACTAGCGTGCTATGGCTCTAACAGGTAAATAGTTATGAGAAATCATACTAGGGAGGTGCTAGTTTCAAATATAGTATGTGCTATTCATTTTGTGTAACAAATAAAAAGCTATAATAATGTAATATAAGTAATATTATATAAGAGATTATATGTTTCGTCAGTTTACCTATCTATATATTATAAAAAATCTTACCCTTCCTAAGGGTTAGCGGAAGAAGTGGGGAAATTTTGTACCTGACTTTCCGTTCCTCTGTGTCATATCTGTTTCAATCTGACAGGTACGTCCCCACGTTTGTTGGTTATTTTCCTCAATATCTCCCTTTTACATATTACTATACCTCATTTATGCCATATCTACTTCACCTATCTGTTTTACCTTTTACACCTACCTCTTTACCATATTTATAACTAGTTTTAACTAGTATTCTTCTACAAATTATTATTCTAGATCTGTACTTAGAATTTTATCACGTCTGGCTGTTATTTAATTTCGAAACTGCTTAGCTCGCGCCTTCTATCGAAAAACTTAAAAATTAGAATTTACAAAACTATTCTTTATGGATGCGAGACGTGGCCTCTTACACTAAGGGATGAACAGCGCCTTAAGGTTCTCGAAAATAAAGTATTACGTAAAATATTCGGACCGAAAAAGAATAAATTAACAGGAGAATATAGAAAGTTACACAACACTCAATTAAGGGACCTACACCTGGTAAATATAATTCAAGTTATAAAATTGCGGCGTATAAGGTTGTGAGGCTTAATAACGAGCGGATCCCTAAAATGTTAATAAACACTGAACCGACGGGTAAACGTCCGAGGGGTAGAAATAAACTTAGATGGGAGGATTGCATTAAAACTGATTTAGTGGAATTGGGTTTGGTGGGGGATCATTGGAAGGATGTGTGTAAAGAGCGTTTAGTGGTATCGGCATCGAACTTTCGAGTTCGTTAGGCCTTTATTATAATTATTATTTATAAAATATATTGTATGGGGGAGTATTGCGATTGTGGCAAATTTGCAATTTGAGTTTTCAACAACAGACGGGACTGCTATACAAACTCCATAAATTCCTACCTACATACTTTCTCATCATTCGTTCCTTTCTCATTGATAGATTTTTCCAAGTAAACCACAATGGTTCCTATTCATCCCTCTGTTCTCAGTCCGCTGGTGTTCCTCAAGGTAGTATCCTTGGTCCCATTCTCTACACCGTCTATACAGCTGACATTCCAACCAATCCTAACACTATCCTCACCACGTATGCCGATGACGCATGTGTGGTCGCTGTTAATTATAACCCATTAATTGTATCCCAAAATCTCCAATCCCATATCACAGCCCTCGAAGATTGGTGTCGTAATTGGAGGATTAAGATCCCAACAAATCCCATCAAATCACCTTTACCCTTCATTTAATGATGTTATTCTTACCCCTGTCGAACAGATCCGCTACCTCGGACTTCATTTGGACAGACGATTAACCTGGAATCCTCACACCAGACTGAAAAGACAGGAAACTGCACATCGATTTCGACTATTACAGCACTTACTAGACAAACAGTCTAAACTTCCAACACATTACAGAAGACTGATCTACATGACTGTAATTAGGCCAATCTGGACGTATGGAGTTGAGTTTTGGGGCTCCACTAAACCTTCGAATTCCTCTCGTATTCAATCATTACAATCCAAAATCCAAAATCCTCAATGCTCTTTACTTTGTCACAAATAAAATCATACATAAAGACCTTAATGTTCCCTATGCAACCGATCTAACCCGAACCAGATATCACTCCTTCCATTATAAACTCTCTAACCACTCAAACCCCCTAGTTTCTAATCTTGCATCCTCTTCCATTCCTGACAATCCTACGAGGGGCCTGAAAAGAAGATGGCCACGAGACCAGCTAATGTAAAATGTCATTAGAGTGCTACCAATGGGTAGTTTCTCTACACGCCTGTAACACTCTAATTTAACTTAGATCAGATTTACTAAATGTATTATGATGTACAGTTGTAAATAGCAATAAATAAATATTTAAAAAAAAATGCATTTTGAGTTCTTGAAAACTAAGAAGAGTTTTATCTATGGTGAGGTGTTCTAAAGGCCTGTAATAGTGTAACTAATTTTCCTTTAGGTAATTTCAAGTTTCGCAGAATACTTTTAAAACAATCTTGTCTGTTGCTTTTTCATCAAAACGAAGTGCCCTTAAAAGAACATCGGAGCTTTTTTATTATTGAACGCGAGACAGGGATGAAACTAAGACGTCCGAGTTGTTAGACATTTTTGAAAATAACGATAATTTTAAGTAACGTAGTGCTTTGATCTTCGTTATATTGGTAAGAAATTAGTCCACATTATTGTTTGGTCATGTATATGCTTGTATTTATCTTACTATAGTTTCTATCATTCACTAAATTGTATAAAATTACAGTAAATGAGTCTTCTAATTTTTTAACTGAACTTTTGTAAACTGAATACATGTCTGCCCATATATTTTTAAGATCTATGCCCGGTTCAAAGATCCTAACCTCATCGTTAGATGCCTGTCAGAGAGGCAGTGATTGGCAAAAATTAGCTATAGTTGAAACTAATAGCTAATATTGCCATGGATACGAACCTTATTCATGAATGAACAATTGATAAATAAATATCGTATCCATGGCTATATTAGCTATTAGTTTCGACTTTTTTTTTTTATCCCCCTCCCTTGCCATTTCTGGCATACGGGGCGCGGGAGCAGTGGGATAGTGCGCTGGGGTTTGCGCATGCCACTGCTCCCAAAGATCACCAATTATTTATTTTTGTTTTCTCTTCTTTTATTAAATTATTTAATTATTAAATTTTTTTTACTGTGGTGCAGCCCAGCGCTAGGTTTAGCGCCTTACTGATGGAGCTGCACCTTGTCCACTGCATCCGTCAGGGTGTCTCCTGCAGATACCAGACTGGTCCAGCCCTCCTGGTCTTAGTCTGGGTCAGCCCAACTAATGCATCACAAACACTACAGGCACACATAACATCTATTGAAGAATGGTGTAAAAACTGGAGAATCAAAATAAATCCTGAAAAATCCCACCAGATCACCTTTACTCTCCGTCGTAAACCTCTGCTTTCCTGTCCTACAGTATCCTTTCTAGATACACCACTAACACCTGTTGAGCAGATTCGATACTTAGGACTCTACCTTGACAAGAGACTTACTTGGAGTCCACACACAAGACTGAAACGACAAGAAACTGCTCGTAGATTCCGATTGCTACAACACTTACTTGACAAACGCTCTAAACTTCCCATTCATTACAAAAAATTAGTATACACTTCAATAATCAGACCAATTTGGACATATGGAATTGAGCTCTGGGGCTCCACCAAACCATCAAATTCTTCCCGCATCCAATCGTTACAATCCAAAATCCTACGTAAAATCCTTGATGCTCCTTATTACGTCACAAATAAACTCATTCATTAAGACCTTAACATCCCATTCGTTGCAGATTTGACCCAAAACAGATATGCGTCTTTTTATTCCAAACTCCTTAACCATCCTAACCCATTAATTCTTAATCTTTCATCATTAACAATCCCTGATAATCCTCCGAGGCGTCTGAAAAGAAGATGGCCACGGGACCTTCTAGTTTAAATTAATGTTTGAAGTACCACCAATGGGTGGTTCCTTCCCAAGATTTTCAAGTGTATATGAAACATACTACATATTTACCTGTTGTATTATTTTGTACAGTTGTCAATTACAATAAATAAATAATAAAAAAAAAAAATTTTTTTTGCGAAAATTCCTATTTAAGGTGCTAAAAACGAGTATCTATTATGTTTCATTCCTAAAAAATATTTTACCACACATCCATCGGTCAATCGGTTTCAGTTGTTTCAATATAGTACAAATATATTTAGGAGTACATAGTACTAACATAGTGAGCAGATTCGTCTCCGAAGAATAAGAAAAAAAAATATTCCTTTGTTTTTGAGGAAATATAAACAAATGCCATCGCATATATTGGTTCAATTAATGTTACCAAATCGTAATAATAAAGTACACTTATATGTTTAATTTAACTAAATACAATATTTGGTATCAGACTATCAATTGTGATCATTAAGTCTATATACATCCTCAAATATAGCAATAGCGAAGCATTCCCGGGTCAGCTAGTAGCCTTTAAATTCAACCTTCGTTCAAGAATGTTTATCAAGAAAGTTTTAATTTAATTTTACCTAAACGTTAAAATATCTTCGATAACTTGAGAAAATAGTTACTTCGTCGTACCTACTATGCTATGTCTAGTTTAGTAAAGGCGTAGTTACAGTTCTCTTTCTCACGATCTGCGTAATATACCACCTAGATTAGACAATTCAGGGCAACAAGAGGCCTTGTTTACAATTGGTTGTCGCGTGTTGTTTATATTGCCCTTAAACGTTCCAGGTCGAAATAAATCGTCAAGACATTTAAATATAATAGGGGTATTCACGCAACTTTCGCTTAACCCTGTCAACATGGCGGGTCGGATCCAATAAATACGAATACGAAACAACACTGGTACCTGCAGTGCTCCATGAATTTATAGTAGGGGACCCTTAGTTATTGGCTAAACAAGAGATTCGAGGTTAGTTAGTGTATTTTCGTATGGAATATACGTATCACTCAAGATTTATAGTATTAAGTAGAACCTTTCCGGCATATTGGTATGGTGTGTTATAAGTATTTTTCTCTTCTTCAGACACTTTCAGCTTACATTTTTTTGTGCTATGTCACTTCAGAAACGGACGGTTATCTTCGAAACATTATTATTGTTTAGCAGGTGTTTTTGATGTTGATGATTTACATAAGTTTTTCAACAATGACAGGCATTGGTGGAGTATAATGTAAGGGGGAGCTGGCAGGAAAAGTGAAGAGGATTAACCAGGGGCGTGGTGAAGGAATAGGATAAATGTACGATTAGCATAAGAGCTTAAGAGAAGAAAAAAGGTAGCAATTTCACGCCAATTGTTTATTACTTTAATGAAAGCTATGTTTAAGTACTAGTAAAAATAGAAGAGTCTGCTAAGTATAGTTAAGGGGAATACAAAATGGAGGCTGTTTCTAAACTTTAAAAAAATTAATATTTCATTCAGAGCTCTATATCTTTAAAACTGCCAACAACACTACAAAACCTAAGAGAAGATCATTTAAAGTAGGGTTTGTTAGAGATTTGAAGCGCACGCAAAACAAATTACTTTTGATGTACTTACGCTATTAGGAACAAAGATATTAGCAAACAAATGCTTGCAAACGTGGGCGTATGTGAGTGGCTTCTATTTACACCAAGCCAAGCATCCCGTTTGCAAAGTTTCGCATCATTTTGTGCGTTTGTTGTAAACGCACATTATCTCCTTCTCAAAAAGAATATCGATGACATATCGGATTTAGATAGGAAAATATCCAACTCGCAAGGATTGACCCTCTCACCCCAACCAGCTGACCCAAGAGATGATTCATTCCCGCCAAAACGGTAGACATCCAGCGGGGGCGCCAATATGATGACAGTAAACAGTGCGCGCGCATCCGTGACCGCTTGATATTTAAAATAGGCACGAACCTAGCAACTATCCTTATAGCTCTCAGTCTTAGGCCTTCTCTACCTCAGTGGTTTAGTGTCGGGTGTCTATCTCTACGTCATGGAGGTCTGCATGTTCTTCTGGAAGTACGTAGCTAGTAGTACTCTACTCTTAGCTCCATGCTCTATGTTACCGTATGATACGTTCATTTGTGGTTCAATATATTTTTCAAGTTAAAAAGAATCCAAGCCATTAGGATCATAAATTTTTATGAATAATCTTTAAGGACGCAAATAGGAAGTGCGTTATAAAAAAAAATGTGTCAAATTGTTCAGTTGCCATTGAAAAAGAACATTTAATTGGAAATATACAAAACATTATAATGTTTAATCAAATATTAAATATTTTAAACTTGAAGGCAAAAGACATCTTATTTCTATAACCTTACACGATATTTGAATGAAAGATGTTTCCCGCCGAATTTAGGCGCAGTTTAAAAAATATTTAGGAAAGGCTCAGGTTAGTGAAATATGATAACAGTATTGCATGGAAGGTGGCACAGAACGGCATGCATGAAGGAGTAGTCCAATCATAAATTTTTAATATAGCATAAAAACATCACTGAGTGAACCGTTATTCAACGTACAATTGGAAAGTTGCTGAACACAATAAAGTTTATACTGATTCAATTAAATCTCATTATTATCGGTTAAATGAGTTCTAATTATTACATGAACGATTCATTAACCTTGTTTACAATAAATTATGAAACTTTGCCCCCCTTTACAGAATAATGTGGGAGGGGGGTAGACAATGCTTTTTGTTTCTGCTCTGTTGCGTATATATCGTCCCTTAAAGTTATATTTTGAATATTTTAAGAACAATGGAAACAATCCACTATTTCTCTAGGACATAATTATCTAAATTTCTCAATATATTAAGTAATGTGCCTCGGAAATATGAACTGTCAGCAGAACATTTTTCCTTGAAAAATTTGAACATTTTTCCCTCTTGATAAAACTATATATTAATTTTTTTTTAAAATATACTACTGTTACAATTGGTCCGGGTGACAGTAATCAAGAAGGTCGAAATCCTGTTATTAGTTGTAGATATGAGACAAAACTGCTCTTTTAGTGCATGACATTAAAATTGAAGAAAGATAGTACGGGTGGGAGTAAATAAAGGCACAAAAGAGTACAAAAAATATTTAATTGTTAAAAACGTTTCGTCCCATTTTGCAGGGCTTCGTCAGGGCTAAATGAAAAAAAGATGCAAACGTTGCAATGTGTGAGCAGAAAATCGGAGTGCATTTACAAAGGGAGTAAAAAACTATTCAAACATTTTTTAAAAGAAAGAAACAAATTAAGTTAAGAATATATATAAAAAACTAATAATAATAGGTACAGTCATATATGATTGAATTGTAAATATAGAACTAGGGTAATAAATAGTAGAACAATAACAATAATAAAGGCATACCGAACCCGTAGGTTCGATGCCGAAATCAGCATACATCTGTATCTGTCCATCTATCCACCTATCTGTCTTACAATAATGCTTTTTTTACGATATTTGTTACTATTTGTAATAAATATTGTTCTACTATTTATTACTGTAGTTCTATATTTCCAATCCTATCACATATGGATGTATCTATTATTAATTAGTTTATATTATCTATATCTATTATCTATATTTATATTTTCTAGAATTAATTTGTATTTTCCTTTTATTTGTTAATATAGTTTTTTACTCCTTTTGCATACGTATTCCAATTTTCATGAAACATCTTACAGTGTTTGTACCACGTTTTCATTTAGACCTGACGAAGCCATGTAGAGTGGGGTGAAACGATGGTTACTATTAAATAGGTACTATGGTTACTATTATGCTGTACCTTTATTGATCTACAGCCGGACGATGTTCCTATAATAAACTTCATACGGTCAACTATCTTTTTTCAATAACATTAAAATGGTTGAACACACAGTAAAGAACTCGGTACACAGAATCTACTACACCTACTCTCTTCACTCACTCCAGTAATACAAAAAGTGGGAATAGGTTTGCAGATAATTTTTAATGTAGGAACACAGTCGTGTCCCTTCTAGTCAAACAATATGGTTCAAATGTGTTCCCAACCATTGGACAGGAACATTATTGGCGATGATCGTCAAATATTCATTTCAGTCAGGCGTACCCATTGGGGGCAGCTGCCCCCCCCCCTTAAAAGTGAAAAAATATCAATTTAATAAAAACTATATTTTTTTCCCAAGAAAATAACTAATAAAGCATTGTTAAAATTACATATAATTTGCTAGTCACAAAGTTGATTTTATCAAATATTATGAAACCCACTCCTACGAAGATAAACATCATTAAATAAGCTTTAATTTGAGTGCTAATAGACATCTGTACGTCTCATAATTCCTAAGATATAAGGGGTATTCATGATGCTGTGTTAGATGTAAAATCTTTTACCATGTTAAATGTTATAAGTATAGAATTGTGAGCAGCCCTATTTAAAGTCATGTTAAATGTTAAATGCATAAGAGCTCCTAGCGGATTTTTTGAGCAACTTGTTTTATAACCGTTCCTTCCAAAACTTCATATTATTGTTTATTTCTAAGTTTTGATTAAAGTAATTTATTACAACATACCTAAAATTGTGTGAAATTTTGGCTACTGAGTTCCTTGTTAATCTTCTGACTTTTGTGGAAGAGAATCAAGATGAATTAATTGACAACTGCATTACATTATTATTATTGTCATACATTACTTTATTAGTTTTAAAAACATCCAAAACAATAACACACAAAAAAAAAACAATGTTCTATTAGGTTTTCTAGTGTTGGTAGATTTAGTCATATGGAGCTCCAAATGAAAAGTTCATTTTTTTTTTACATTTTGAAACACTTTGTATTTCCCCAAACTATACCTTAATAACCTTTCCTTTCTAAACCCCATGATATTGTTTAAATATAAGTTTTGATTAAAATAATTTATTATAACATGTCTAAATTAAGTGAACAATGGAAGTTGTGTTAAAGTTTGGCTACTGAGTGATTATTGATTATTATTATTGTCAACCAATGCTTTATTAGTTATAAAAACATCCAAAACAATACTAACACAAAAAAAAAAAAATACGAGCAAGTAACCTAACGCAACAAACAAAATGACGACAATCTCAGCTGGTCTGTTCGGTGACGTCATTCTCCATTTAACGGACCCACTAACTGACTCTCAACTATGTTATATCGTTTTAACATGCTAAAAGAAGGATATATTTCTCCATTTAGCATGAGTTAAACATTCGTAACTTAACATGTTAAACTAAAGATCATGGAATACCCATATATTTTCCCGCAATACGTTCACTACTACTGATTTTTGAGTACATTTTTTTTTTTTTAATTTTAAAAAATGTATCTCGGAAACCGTTGAATGTAAACAGCTGTGTTAGGCCTCACATTTTAGTAAATTTACTGTAATTTAAAGAATGTTCTATTAGGTTTTCTAGTCTTGTTGGTAGATTTAGTCATATGGAGCTCTTAATGACAAATTAATTTTTTTTTACATTTTGAAACACTTTGTATTTCCCCAAACTATACTTGGAAGACTCATTAATGTCGACCATTAATTATACGTAGTTTTCATTAAATTACTAATAAATTGGAATGAAATTACAGACTTTTTTTCATTGGGCTCTTGTACTATAATGATCACCTCTTCTCCCCGTACCAGCTTACTATTTTTCTCGTTGATTGTTGGAGCAATCAGAGTTTGTTAAACCTTGTGCCAAACCAAACATCCTTCCACTCCAGCTATTCAATTTCCTTAGTCTAAGATATGACCTCTTTGCTATCAGATGTCGATACTTGGGTTCTCTTTATCGCAATTCTGGCCGGCAAATCTGCCTTTTCGTTCCCGGCGATTCCAAAACGGCCAGGTTATAGACATGAAAACAAGACCCTATAATCTTTTTATATCTTGCTCTGTTTCATTTTACAGCAATACTCAATAAATATATATGTATATATGCACAACACTGTTCATGCTTCCTTTTATAGCCTAATGGAATTCAAAGTCAGTATAATTTCAACGCCCCTTCTATATCCTAGAAAACATGCAATTCAAATCCTCAGTCTAATTCCGTACTACGAGATCCCGATTATATGATATCGACCCTCCACCTCACCGAACTGCTGCGCTTGATAAATCTTTTTTTACCCGAGCTGCATATCACTGGAATTCCATACCCTCTAACGTACGTCATGCTCCACCCTTCACGCGTTTAAAACCCTTCTATTTAACTACCTTTTACTTCTCGAATCTAATCCGATATTATAATAATACAAATATTTTGTAAGTACTTTTTTGTTTTGTTTTTTATGTATTTAGTCAGTTAGTTTTTTAATTTATTTATTTTTTCTTTACTGTATTTAAAATTATTTATATACAATTTTAATGTAAGTTATAATTAAGTATTTTTGGGCCAATATATTTAATTGTAAAATTTAAATTACTTTTGTAATTGTTCTAAAGAGATCTAGTCTCAGAGTAATAAACTTTTTTCATTTCATTTCATACAATGTGGTCTGTTGCGCGCGAAGGTAATAGACCTTAATACAGAATACCCAAGGAAAGCCTGGGTTATTCAATTTTTTCAAATCTATTATGAACGGGTTCTTGTTAAATGATGAATGTGTATCAAAACCTTGTTAAAAAATCAACATCAAATGGTGATATAGAATTTAAATTATTTTTTATTTTGTATCTTATTGTTGTTTAATCGCATTTCTTTTATCAAGGGACTAAATAAGAAAATGACCAGACATTTACAAGGAATATTCTGAATTTGGAGTTCTTTCCATTCAGAAATTCCTGACTGCGGTAGAACAAGGCAACATTAAACTGAATATACAGCTATAAATCATGAAGGCATGGTTCGTTCTCGGAAATCTTTAAGCCTATATTTATCAAAATGGATTTTTTTTTTAAACAGAATATTGAAATTCGACACGCAGCATCAAATAGCAGGGCAGAAAAGAAAAAATCAATTTAACTTACAGAATACATTTCAAAGAAATGTTTTTTCCTCATATAGTGATTATTCAGTATATATTTCAGGATTTTTTTTTTAAAAGCAATATCTCAGAAACTTTTAAATGTAAACAGCTCCGTTAGGATTCATATTTTAATAAATTTATTCTAATTTAAATGATTTTCTAATTGCTTTTCTAGTGTTGTAGTTTCAATGATATAGAGCTCCAATTGAAAAATTAATTTTGTTTAACATTTTGAAACAGCCACATGTAGCCATTATGTATTCCCCCTACCTATACTTGGCAGAATCATCAATTTTGATTAGTAAATATAAATAGTTTTCATTGAAGTAATAGCCCACTTCCTGTGGCGTAGGAAAAAAAAAAAAGTTTTCATTGAAGTAATCGAGAATTGGGGTGAAATAACAGAATTTTTTTCCACCGGCCTTTTGTACTATACACTAATACTTAGACAGGTGATAGTGCTAATGGGTAAAGCACGTCTTTATAAGTCTCCATGTAAATTAAGAATTATTATAAATATTTAAAAAAATAATTATATGGATGTAATCAACATGGAGACTAGAAAAAAAGTAATTTAATCCTGAAACGTAAATTTATAAAAAAATAAAGACAATTTTCAAAAGTATTTATATATATATTATTTTTCTACTTTTTCTTCGCGTGTCCATTCACTCGCTTTTCCTTACTAGTTTAAACTCTAAGTCTTATACATAAATTGCTTGCTATCTCTTCACTAATATTGTTCCTTAAATTCAATTTAAGTTATAGTATTATTGTTGAGGGATAAAATTAATATAGAAAACATAAATATATTTAAGTCTTTTAGATAATGGGCTAATAATAAGTTATTAATTCTTTACATTCATAATAATTCAAAGGTATGATGATACCACTAGTCACTAATGTCGGCGGGAACTATCGCTTTATAGGCGCCTTGGAGCGTTCGTGTAAGGTTCGTTCATTCGGTGCCAATTCTACTGCCATCTAGTCTTAAATTAGCAGAACCTTGACTGATTAGCCATGCTCGTCTTCATTATATTTATCTTCGTCATCTATATTTATTTAATCAAATATACATACCTGTTTTATATTGAAAATCATACTCTATGTTTTAATCGAGACAATAATGATTCAGGTTGCTATCTATATTGGTTCATTTCATATGAAATGTCAGTTTTCACAGAAAAAGTTATTTAGTAAAACAACTTTATGAAATCAAAAGATATAGCCTAAATATTATTATTATGATTTTTTGTACATTTCTCCCAACGTGTTATCAACTTTTCAATCCCAAAACAGAAAAATTCAGTGTTTTGTAAAGAAATGAAGTCAGAAAATGCGTTTTTGACCTGGGAATCATTTAAAAAAAACTGCCTTTAAGGAAGTTTCTCTGATCTTACAGTATATTGACAGTCTGTGATAAAACATTTGATTAACCAATGCAGTTTTTTGACAAGTTTTTGATAAATTATGTCAATATCACTGCAATAAACTGTGGATGTGATGGTTTCACCTCTGGGTAAAAAGAGGAAATGAATTATCCCTGCCATTGCTCACTGAATTATTTTCAAACCACCAGCGAATAGTCTGTTCGTTCCAAAATCATTTCACCCACGCCGTGGTGATTCTAGTAGCTCGTGCTGACAAATAAGTTTAGACTTAAAAAAAAATTACTCTAATTTTGATTTAGTTTTTACTGTACAAATTTGCAGGTTTTACTCTTTTTCTGCTAAATTTTTATTTTTGTTGCATACAGTTTTACTGCACGATTTGGCACATCTTGGAATTTTACTGCATGTTTTTCGTTTTTTTACTATATGGTCTCTCGATTACGAATTACGAATTGACGCCGTCTTTCAATTTCAGGCTTTTTTAAGTCTCCTCTTTCCGTTTTAAGCTAATATTTCAAAAGTGATATAGGACCGTCGCTTCCTGGAGGCCATAGAGGGGCGGGTCCGGCGGGGAAGGATTGCCTTTTTTGTATTATGATTTCCTCTTTTGAGATTGTTAGATGTCGTACATCGACCAACCTACACGCTATAAATGTCTGTTTAAAGTCTGATAAGTAAGGCTACGATGGAGGGTGGAAGTGGAGGGTTTCATGCCGTTTTCAAATTCAGTCACTTTTTAAATATTGCTCGAATAAACTATCTTAAAGTCTCATCTTTCCGTTTTAAGCAATAATTTCAAAAGTGATATAGGACCATCGCTCAGCGTCATTTCATGGAGGCCTTAGTGGGGTGGGTCCGGCTGGGAAGAATTGCCAGGGAGCGACGATCCTGTTTCAATTTTGAAATATTAGCTTGTATGTGTATGTTGCTTATAAATGTATAAATGAGTGGCCATATTGTGGGAGTGGATGCTATACCTTAAGAGAAACAAGAAATATGATGTATAGTCCGATTCTCAACGGTTTTGGGTAAAAATAAAATTTTGTGTTGTTTGCTGTTATTATGCTTTTTCTCAGAAAAACTTAATAAATCTGCTTCGAAGCTCCCTTAAAAATATAAGACGTATCAAATTAAAGATGAGAAAATTTTCTATAAACATAACGGGTGGGATTTTTCCGTTTCTCTTAAGGTATATTAAGTGAAAATCAAAAATATTAACATACCAGCGACCCTATAGGATAGAGGGGAATACCAGATAAACAATAGGCATTATAAAAATAAGTAATTGGAGAAGTTTGTCGGGGGGGGGGGGGGGGTGCGGTCAGCAAAGAACAACATAAATAAACAAAACCATATTTATTTATTTTATGCCCAATGGTTTATTTATTTTATGGTTTTGTTTATTTATGTTGTTCTTTGCTGACCGCACCCCCCGACAAACTTCTCCAATCATTAATATACGGTCAACTATCTACACCTCATTATAAAAATAAGTAAATCGTTTATTTTGTTTTAAGTAAATGAATTAAAGATAAGTACCAACACAATTAGGAAGCTAAACCTTTACAATTATATATTAATAAAGTTCAGTCAGTTTGATGTAATAATGATTCTCTTTCACTTGTTATTGTGGGATTCGATATCCTCAGTACACTCTGTCTCTTGTGGGTTTTATTCATAGACACGGCGTAGCATTATTATCTCTCGATGTTAGCAAACAAGTCGATTATGTTGTCCATTACGCAATCCTTTTCAGGTGTGTTTTATTGCTCTGTTCTAGCAAGTAATCTGTTAATATCCCGATTGAATTTAGAAAGAACGAAGATATCAATGCCTCGGTTATATCCCCCATTGCGAATGTTTTTATTTTTAATTGCAGATGTTAACATGACCGTAAACAGATTATTAGGTTAGGAAACCTCTCTTACGCTTAACTTATACCTCATGATTACACTTAACTTTATTTGCGACCTCATATTTATATTATCAGCATAACTGAAATATAAAAAATTCACAGAAGTATGGAATGTCATAAAAACAAAAAGAAAACAAAGAACCCATAAAATAAATATAAAATTATTTTGTATTCGGGGATTGCAGGAATACTTTGAACCTTTGTTGAAAGAAGATATATGTGAATGTAAAGAGGAAATAGAGCACCAACATGAGCATACCAATAGTATGGACATATCCTTTAAAGATTGAATGTCTGTAAAAAATATGAAAGAAGCATTAACAGTGGCTATGGTTTTCACAGCTTAGTATCAAGAATTTAGCAGGAACATCTGAAGAAAAGAAGTGGGCTCAACCATCAATCTTATCAACCACGTGGAAAATCTTTTTTTTTCTGATTTTTTTAAAACTTTTATTGGAATGATACACTCTTCCACACACAATGGAAAATAAACCTGTTGTCCCCCCCCCCTCTTCCTCGCTATTTCTGGCCTACGAAGTGCGACAGCAGAGGAGTACTGTGTTGTCCTGGCTCACGCCACTGCTCTCAAGGATCAGCAATTTATTATTTTTCTAATGTATTCTTATTATTCAATTATATAATGGAACTCCCTAAGAAGGTATAATTCTCTTCTTCCATCAAACGGGGAAGTACGACTCTGCAAGAGCGAAAATTCTTGTCTTCCTCGAGACCCTGGCTCGGTTTCCTTCTACGGCGGAGCACTACTACTTCGTCTTTTTCAGGAACTTCACACATGGGATATGAGGGATCGATGTTCTTTCCAAAGCTCTGTAGCTTTCCCCGGAATCCTCTGTGTCCTGTTAGGCTCTGTGAAATCCAAGTCTGAGAGGATCCACTTAGCCTTCAATCTTAAAAGGGCGAAGGGAAAGAATTTTCTCAAAGAAGCGCTCTTCTGGTTTGCTACCCGCCGCCCATTCCACTCCTCTGTTGAGTCCATCCGGATCGGAGAGACTCCAAACTTATGGAAGAACATTTATAATTTAGGAGTCTCACATCTCCTCCTTTCCAGTTCCTTCGATAGTGACAGCCCCTGCCTCTTTACTGCATATTTAAGGACATTCTCCTCGAGGATGAGATCCAGGGGCATCGCTCTGGCCAGCGCTTGTACCTCATGTGACGCCGTTCTTTAGGTCTTCGTGACCCTCAGCAGAGCCAATCTCAGTATGGCCAGTCTCCTCTTCTGTGCATGCATGAGTCCGACTCCAAGCAAGTGATGCGTACCTCGGAATACCCAAGATCACTCACACCTTTAGGTATGGTCATTGTTGCAGGGTGCCTGAGTTAACTATGGGTGACTTACTGAGTTAAACAATATTTAACAGAATTTAAAACTGAATAACCGTACTGAGTATGCGCCGGCCAGTTTGATTATACTTTTAGCTCTTTTTGGAAGAAACCTTTTGTTTGAATGAAGGTAAGACGAGGTCACTTTATTAACAAATTAATTTAGTATACACTAAAGATTTGCGAAACGTGGCCTTAAGGTTTTTGAAAATATTCAGGTAATGTATTAGTAACCGAAGAATTTAGAAGCCTACTTCAACTCTGTATTAAGGGAACTACAACCGATAAATATAATTTAGTTGAAAGTATTACGACGAATAAGATAAGATGGTGTAAGGTTGCTTAGTAACGAACGGATTCCTAAAGTCTTAGTAAACACTGAAACGACTGGTTAACGTCCAAGGGGAAACGTAGATGTGTGGAAAGCGTTGAGACTGATTTAGTAGATTTGGGTTTGAAGGAGCATCACTGGACAGATGTGGAGTTTGATAGAATAAAATTACTTTATATGAAAAATATAATGACTAAAACATATTTATTGACTAAACTGTCTTGAAACTTGTCTTATAGGTTTTCCTCCGAAATGTTTAAAAATTCGCTTGTTTATTCAGTATTCCAGGAGGAGGGAGTGAGATAGGAGATTAGCCTCTACCTTTTGAGGTTTGAAGGTTCTTAGACTCTTCTAAGTTTCCAGGAAATAGGAACAAACAGTACCAAGGCCATCGACACATTCCCGGTTCATGTATAAAATGCGTACTATACTGAGGTGGTTGTATACTAGCATTGTGTAAATATTGCAGTTCGGAACAACAAGACCTTCAAGTGACCATATCTTAGCTATAAACTATAAGGCAGGATGTATCCTCTATAAGCATGTAAAGGGGTACCCCATGTCCCAAAGGAAGTAACAATAGATTCACCCCGTCCGTCCTAAATATTTAACCTTTATGATTTAATGAATTTTATTGATAATTTTATATTATTAGAATAATGAATTTATAAAGGCATAGGATATTTTAGGATAACTCGCATAAGCAAATGTATTATTCTTGATACACCGATATTTTGAAAGCGGATTTCGCCCAAAGTTGTTGAATGAACCCATCATCAATTTGATCAAATTTCATCCTATCCTTTTTCCTACATTTGCGCAAAAATGGTTCCAATTAGCACCAAAGATGGAGGAAAATGGGGGATTAATATAAAATATAAATGTTATTTTATTCCCTATTTTCGCTAAGAATGTGAAAATGTAATTTTCTGGATTTGAACCTCCGAAACGCAACCTTTCGATTTATCTTCGGAAAAAAAACTCATTCAGAACATGAAAGCTGAAAAGATCTATGTGTGTATATACATGATGGACTAGGGAGTGACGAATAGACTGTGTAGACATTTGTTTCTATTAAAAAATTTATTTGAAAAAAGAAATAGAGGAAAAAACCTAAATAAAATCATGAATGGAATATGGTCCGGGTGTGGTAAAAAAAAACTCAAATAGTAAATAATTATACTATTTTATTGAGCCAACGTTTCGCCCCACGTTGCAGGTCTTTGTCAGGGGTAAAAAAGATACAAACACTATAGTTACAAAAAGAAAAAAAGAAAAAACATAAGTGTAAAATAACAGGGGTATAAAATGAAAAGTAAGATATAATAAGAAAAATTAAAGGTTGTAAATAGTAAATTAAAAGGGTAATAGTAACAGATAGATAAGAGAAGAAATATTAAAGAAAGTACAAATAAAGAGATGAAAAAAGAAAAAAGAAATACAAAGTATTTAAATAGGCAAACGATAAATGGTAATATACATAATAGGGGGAGAATTACTTATATTAATTACTTTATTATTAATTTTCTATTATATTTTACACTTTTCTGTATCCCCACTCATTTGGTATATTTTGTTTCTCAATCACTTACACACATTGTATCCCATTATTTTATACTTTACTTTTCCTTTGTTTTTCAATCTGTTTTTTTTTTTATTAATATTTCTTCTCCCCCTATTATGTATATTTTTTGTTCACCTATTTAAATACTTTTTTACTATGTTTACTTTACAAATTATTTTCGTTAGTTATCGTGGCATAACTGCCATCCCCACTCCTCCCAATACAAACCGTCACTTTGTCTTTGACTGCCGTCAAAACAGGTATGCATTCTGTCTCATCATTTGATTTGTATTTCTTTTTTCTTTTTTCATCTCTTTATTTGTACTTTCTTTAATATTCCTTCTCTTATTTATCTGTTACTATTACCCTTTTCATTTACTATTTACAACCTTTAATTTTTCTTATTATATCTTACTTTTCATTTACTATTTACAACCTTTAATTTTTCTTATTATATCTTACTTTTCATTTTATAGCCCTGTTACTTTACACTTATGTTTTTTTTTTTTTCCTTTTTGTAACTATAGTGTTTGTATCTTTTTTAGCCCTGACGAAGCCCTGCAACGTGGGGCAAAACGTTGGCTCAATAAAATAGTATAATTATTTACTATATGAGTTTTTTTTACCGCACCCTGACCATATTACATTCATCTATACACACGGTCAATCAATAATCTTCCACTAAATAAAATCAGTTATTAGGTGGACATGAAGTTGTGCCGAGGGGCCTGTCTAGGTTCGGAATGTTAAGTGTTCAATTACCACCTGGGTAAGTCAAACTTGAGTATGACTCAGAGCATTAAATAAAGTTACCAAAGACCTGAAACAATATGGGAGAATTAATAAAAACACGGCACCACTGCATGCAGAAAAATAGAAAACGATAGCCCAAGATAGAGACGCTACTACAGCGAAAACAAAATAATTTGTTGACCCTGAATATATTGCGTTGATTCAAAGCCGAGTCGATGAATCACAAGTCAATAATTATTCGGTTAATGAACAGCAATTATTGATAAAAGATAACAAATTTGTCTCTCGTTTCCTCTGTGATAGTAACGTGATACACCAACCACAACAGGGACATTTTTTATTTATAAATTAACGTAGAAGGTTGTCTAGTATGAGTCAGTTTTATCATCTATCGTCTGGATTGCAACATGTATACAAATATGTGAGTGTGAAGAATCAATGTGATGCTGAGATAGCATGGCGTTACACAAAGGAAAGAAACGATTTGATAAAAAAGAAATGCGTACTATAAGATAAATATTATTTTTAGTGGACATTTCCAGGCCAGAGTAGAAGGGACATCAGACATCTCATGTACACGCCTTGGCAAGGTAACCCGGAAGCCGTACGGTCTTTGAATGAGGAGCCTGGCAGAAATAACGTATAAGCCAAGGTTAAACATCTCGCAGAAATAGTTGTTGTAGGTCAGGCTACTAATGTAGTTCTAGGCGGTAGCTAGGGGTACTTGGGTCTCGGTTCTTCAACAGTGAGACAGTATGGCTGCGCTTGTTTATACGCTGATATCAAATCTAATCTCTGTTACGCTAACACCAAAATAGGTTATGTAAAAGTGCTGGCTGCAATTAACAAATATTTAAGCTTCGAAAAAATATTTTTATGTTGTATTAATAAAGTTCTGACTGTTGGCAGAATCAGAGAAAGAGGCTATTATTCAAATAAATACCCTACAAATAATAGCAGATAAAAACAGGCCTACAATTATCATACGAAAAACTGAGCTCATGACTACAGAAGTAAATTTCAAAAAATAAGCAGTAAACACTAGAAATGGAAAAATAAAAACTGCCAGAAAATTTCACAATGGTCCTCAGGAAGAGAGCATCCAAGAAAAAATCGCAAAACTAGAAAATCTTTCAAACAGTCAAAATTTTACAATAAAAAGAAATTCTTCTCTATTGGAGACTACATGCCTACCCAACTTGGAAAAGCTGCTAAGAATAGGAAGGAGTATCTTAAGAAAAATCTATGTTCTATCGAAGAAATATACAGAAAACTCAAAGATCTGGAAACCGAGATAAGAATCAGAAGGTTGATGTCCTATGTGCAAATGAAAAGGATGAAGAAGGAAAGATTGAACAAAAAGATCTTTAAAAAAAAGTTTTAGCTAAAAAATCATGTGAGGACACACGAGGCAAATAAGAAAAGAATTAGAGAACCTTAAAATTTCACACATACAGGAAAACACTGAAAATCTCGACAATATTGGAAGAAGAAAAAAGAGGGATACGAAGTAGTCCAAAGAAAGAAAAGAAATGCAGTCGAGGATAATGAAGCTATGATGGGAAGAAAGAAAAATAAGACTGCCAAAGAAGTCTAACCAATGATATTCGCGTGGTCCTTAGTAAACAAAAAAATTGATAAAAAAAACAAAAAAAACTGATATAAAATAAAATTAATTGTTATACAACTTATTTAATCTAGCATTAGAACACCTTATTAGAAATGTGATAAATAACGAAAAGGTGGTAAAATGCAGGTTCTTGGATACGCTAATATTAGTGGGTGAAGGAAAGGAAATTATACAAAAAAATACAATTTCGTTGAAAAATTCTAATAAGGAACTAGGTATCGAAATCGATACGGATCAAACGAAATATATAGTTAGCAGTAGAACCGGGAGCAATTTAGGTGATATAGTTAAAGCAGGAAATATATTTTTACAGGTAGATAAGTTTAACTATTTAGGTTAGGTTCTAAGGTAACTAGAAAAAGCGAAATTAATGAGGTAATAAAAGCTAGATTAAAGGAGCGAAATGCTTTTATTTTTCAATTTCGAAATTGCTTAGCTCGCGCATTCTGTCCAAAAACCTAGAAGTTAGAATATACAAAACTATTATACTCCCTACTGTGAAACGTCCGTAGTGGCCTCTTGAGCTAAAGGAAGAACAGTGTATTAAGATGTTTGAAAATAAAGTATTACGTAAAATATTCAGACCGAAGAAGGTCGAATTAACCAGAGAATTTAGAAGCCTACATAACGCTGATTTAAGGGAACTGCACCCAGCAAATATAATTCAGTTTATATCATGGCGGTGAATAATAGGGGCGTGTAAGGTTGTAGGACTTTGGCCGTAACGTAGATAGAAGGATTTCGTTAAGAATGATATAGTATATTTGGGTTTTTCCGGGAGTCTCGAACCTACGGGTCATTATTATTAACTGTCCTGTAACCAAAAACTTGAGATGACTAATCTTAGAAGTTAATGTAAGGTTTTCGATAATTATTTAGAAAATATTAATATAATTCTCTATTTAGATGTAATTTCTTTATATAAATGTATGTTTAATATATATATTTGTTTACTATAGCTGGGTTTTAAATACATTTTAACTCATGAATGAAGCATTAATCGATTTTAATTAGCAATTCAAGATACGAAAATCAGTTGAGTGAATGATTAGGTTGCTTCAGAACGGCTCATCAATCATAGTTGCTTGCTCAATTTTTTTTCCTATTAATGGAGCATAATGGATTACCAGGGCGAATACTATAACCCTGTAATGCGCATGCCCCATACGGTTCCGGACTGTCTGAAGTGATTGTCGGAACAGACATTATAGCACAGGAGACCGAAGCATAAAATCCATTTCATAGAACATATATCTTCAAATAATTTTAAAAATTAGTTTGAATTACATTTAACACGGAAACGCGGTAAAACCTTGTGGTTCTAAAGCTCTAACTAGTTAACTAGTCGATAAGAATGTTATTGATGTCAGTTTTTAAACCGATATAAAATATCGCTTTACAGATAAAGTTTGTTTTGTTAGGGCTTTTTAGCACATTTTTTTTATTGTTACTAACTTATTCTAAAAGTAATTTCTCTAAAACTAGTAATTTCTCTTCAATAATGGATAAGAGTTTTCAACAATTTGAAACCTAGCTAAGCTTGGTACGACCATTGTTGTACAATGCACATTTCAAAACTTACGCCATTTTCTTCTGAAGTTAAAAATTATATTTATAAGGGGTATTCATGATCTTTAGTTTAACATGTTAAGTTACTAATGTTTATAAGGAACCATGAACACTGTTGTGCATACATACATATATATTTATTGAGTATTGCTGTAAAATGAAGCAGACCATGAAATAAAAAGATTATAGGGTCTTGTTTTATGTCTATCACTTGGCCGTTTTGGAATCGCCGGGAACGGGAAGGCAGAATAGCGATAGAGAACCGAAGTACCCACATCTGATAGCAAAGAGGTCATATCTTAAACTAAGGAAATTGAATGGCTGGAGTGGAAGGATGTTTGGTTTGGCACAAGGGTTAACCAACTCTGATTGCTCCAATAACCAACGAGAAAAGTATTATAAAGCTGGTACGGAGAGAAGAGGTAATCATTAGAGCCCGGTCGAAAAAAGTCTACCAATTTCTTAGTAGTTTAATGAAAACTAATTTTTTTTTTGTGTTAGTATTGTGTTGGATGTTCTAATAACGAACAAAACATTGGATGACAATAATAATAATGTAATGACAGTTGTCCTCAGAAGTCAGAAGATCAACAAAACACTCAGTAGCCTAACTTTCACACTACTTCCATTTTTTACTTAATTTAGGCATGTTGTAATAAATTACTTTATTCAAAACTTATAAATAAACGATAAAATGAAATTTAGAAAGGGGAGGTTATAAAACATTTAAAATTATTTAAAATGTTTAAAACATTAAGCATTTAAAATTTAACATGACTTCAGGACTGCTATACAAGATCCGTAAATTCCTACCCCCTACACATTATCTCATTATCCGTTCTTATCTCTCAGACAGGTTATTTCAAGTAAATCACAACAGCGCTTATTCATCCCTGTTTCCTCAGTCTGCTGGTGTACCTCAGGGTTGTATCCTTGGTCCTATCCTTTATACAGTTTTTACAGCTGCCATCCCAATCCATCCTAACACTATTCTCACCACGTATGCCGATGACACATGCCTATTGTCAGTGAATAATGATCCTTCCATTGAATCCCAATCCCACATCACCACCCTTGGAGAATGGTGCCAAAACTGGAGGATTGATTAAAATAAATCCCACCAAATCACATTTACCCTTCGTCGTAAACCTTTGTCTTGCCCCACAACATCTTTTAATAATACCCCACTTATTCCTGTTGAGCAGATCCGTTACTTAGGACTAAATCTGGACAAACGACTGACATGGAATCCTCATACAAGACTGAAAAAATAGGAAACTGCTCGTCGATTCCGACTATAACAGCATTTGCTAGACAAACGGTCCAAACTTCCAATCCATTACAAAAGACTGATCTACATGACTATTATAAGGCCTATCTGGACATACGGAATTTAGCTATGGGGCTCCACTAAATCATCTAATTCCTCTTGAATCCAATCCTTACAGTCCAAAATCCTTAATGATCCTTACTTTGTCACAAATCAAATCATCCATCAGGACCTCAATGTCCCCTATGTTGCCGATTTAGCCAGAACCAGATACCAATCCTTCCATGATAAAGTTCTATCAATGGTTAGATTCTCCACATGTTTGTATCATGTCATACTATCACTTACAGCAAATTTACTTGATGTGTATATATGTATACTGTAAATAACAATAAATAAATTATAAAAAACAAAACAAAAAAAAAATGACTTTAAATAAGGCTGCTCACAATCCTATACTTATAACATTTTACATTGTAAAACATTTTACAATTAACACATCATGAATACCACTAGTATATATCTTCAAAAATATTTGTTCTGCCAGAACAATCATGCAGACAGAATTCATAATAGTTTTAGATCCCGTGTCCATCTTCTTTTCAGATCACTCGGAGGATTTTCACGGATTGTCAAGGGTGAGAGATTAAGAATTAATTGATTTGGGAGGATAAAGATTTTAGAATGAATGGATTTATATTTATTCCGGGCCAAATTTGCAAATGGTGTGATGTTGAGGTTTTTATGGATGAGTTTCGTCTCTCAGGAGCGAAAGATTTTGACGAATGAGATATCAAAATAAAGATAATTTCATGGAGGTAAGCGGTTTTAAGATTTCTCTGCAGGCATCAATATTCTAGTGCGTTCTCATGGACCTTAGATTGGGTTTTGTGTTTTAAAGCAAAAAAAAAAAAAAAATGAAACGTTATCATTTCGTTAGCACTCGAATAAGGCACGGCTCAAATCTCATTCTAAGGTTAGCATCTACAGCGCCATGGTTGTTAACTTTATGAATAGCTAAATCTTAACAGTAAACTGAAGTATAATTTTCTAAACTGTTACTTAAAAATAGTTATTATAATGCCGTGTACGGGGCTCGGGGTTTCTAAGCCCGATTAGGGGTTTCCCGTACAGGTATTATATTGAAATTTATTCATATATTAATGTATTTATATTATGTATTTGTATTTATATTGTATATTTGTATTATGTATTTATATTATATATTTATATTATGTATCTCTATCAGTTCCTGATGGGAACC
>NW_027104807.1:176103-187668 GCF_000696795.3 Halyomorpha halys
AATAAAGTATAAAGCTTTACCAACTGTGTGTTGAATAGAATTTGTTATCTGGACTATCTCTATAGAGCTAGACCAAAGAGGTAGTAAGGAAATATAAGAGTAATGGCTGTGCTAAGGAGAAGTGAAGATCCACAAATAAGTTATAGTAGAAAAGAGAGAACAGTGTAAAGTGTGACATGATTTCCTATATGAAATTATGAGGTGAATATAATTGTGTGAATTAAAATAAATAAGGATGAAGATAGTTGTCATGATAGTTTTATTATTATTGTAGGTTTAAAGTACATGAATATGGAATAGTGGTCCCGAAACGTTGTACCACGTTATGATAATTTAATACAAATTTCATTCAACTGGAAGTTATTAACCTCAAAAATATTTTAAGAATTTGTTAGTAATATTATATTGTTTATACCAATGAGCATGATATCGCTTTTATTTCAAATGAATTAAATAGAAGAAGGAAAGATATATAATGCGAAAGTTCTCGTAGGGGTAAACTAGTTATCTTTTATTTCAGTTCATAACAGAATACTTAGACTTTCTGTCAAAAATGACAAATAATTTAATAAATATTAATATTTCCGGATGTCAATGCCTTCTAGCGGCTAAATGCTTAGAAAAGAAGATGTTAGGATAAATTAAAATCTATCAGAATTTTTTTTAAATTCTCTATCTCATTCAGCCGCTAGAAAGCGCTGATTCCTAGCAATCATGTGACCAAATGCATACCTTGGCTCATAGTGTTACCACTTTGCGGTTGTGAGGATAATACATTTAAAATAAGAAATTATAATATCATCATTACTATTATTACTTATAGAATATATTCTTAATCACTCATTTCAAATTTATTTATGCATCTATGTTGTAATTTTATGTGACGTGTAATTAGAATGACAGGCAATGCCATCTTGTTATTTTTAGTAGCGTTGCGAATCGGTAAGGATAGTTGGCCTCCATTGTTCCTCGTTACGAGGTTACATTGTTTCATTTAAAAAATTATAAATATATACTAATTTAAATAATTATGCCTAGATATAAAAAATATTTGTAAAATATTAATGAAACTCCTGAATAATAATAATAACAAAAGGCTTAGCAAACCCGAAGGTTCGATGCCGATGTCATCAATCACTGTTTCCATATATTTGTTCACTGATGCCCTACATCAACATTGACGCAATTCTCCCACTTATGTTTTGGACCCCTCGGACGTTTATCTTTTTTGTACATATCGGTGGCCAACGTTTTATATATAATATCTAATTTATATCTTAAAAGTTTGCCGCGATCGAATTGTCATATGCTTAGTCTAAGGGGAAAAAAGGGGTGTGAAATACATACTATGTTTATACCCTGAGTGTAAGGTGCATTCCAGCGAATATTAAACAACATTTATTATTCACCATTTTAAAAAGTAATCGAATTCCCATTCTTCATTGAAGTGATAAGTTTTCGAATTTTTCGGTTTACTATTCATGTTCGTGGATATTCTAGAATGAAAAGGAATATGAGAATTTAAAGAATAAATATTGAACTAAATATTTTCCTAGAAGATTCAAAAACTACTGAACCGCGGTAATTATCTCCGTTACATTGAGAGAAATAATAACAATACTGCATATTACGATTGGGGAAAGTAATTCAAGTATATTCAAATTTAATATGAATATATTCAAATTTACAAGAAGTATGTTAAAGTTACAATAGATTTATTACGATTTACTGAATTCTTAGTGTAAATAGAATTATTGTTATTCATAATATATATGTGTAATACTGTCCTATATTACTCTTTCAGCGTAATGACCACAGTTTATAAATCTGTTACCGAGTATGTTCACTTATTTTAGTAAATAGATAGGTAAGAAAAGCAATTTAATTTCAAACAAAGAAAAGATATTTGCATTTTAAACAGAAGAAATATTGAAACTTAACGTAGTCACCGAGAATAAATAATATTCATTAATAATAATACTGTTAATACTAAAGAAAAGAAGCTAATAAATATCAAATGTCAGGTTGTCAGAGTTCTAGAAATTCCATTAAACTATTGTTATAAAGTTTTATCTTCTACAATCGCTTCAAAGATCGACCAAAATTGGCCTCACGAACGACTAGTTCGCCACTCCTGGTGTATATAAACGTTTTAAAGACCCAATAAAAATAAAAAATATATATACATTTATGTAAAATGCTTTAATGAAGGACTTCACTTAGCTCATTGAAAATTATCTAGGATATCTTTCTGGAAAACAAATGATTGATTACTCTAAAACTAGAACCGAATATACACACACAATTACTTTATTTCCTTCATCATTGCATTCCATTTTGAATAAGTTCAGATAAAATTATAATAAAAAATATGTTTTACATGGAAAGCCATCACAATACTGAGGCGTATACAAATCGACTGAATGTGTTTTTATGAAATCTTCATTTTTTTTTTGTCAGTCTGATGTAGAATGTTTAGTCGCCAGATGGTATTGATATATTTTTTTTCCTTAAATGCCCAACCGGTTTCCTGTCAATGTCTTCTTCAGGTTCCTGGCAAAATGTCAAATAGCCTCATATGAGTGTATATGATAGTTTATATGCTACCGCTCTGAAAGATATCCTTAATTCTTATATAACTTATGAGCCCGATATTATAGATAGGTACTTCATATCTATCTATCTATTGATATTCTTAATAGTCATTGTTGTAGTGCTAGGAGGTGATTTTTTCCTGCCCACACTATAGTACAAGAACCGGGGAGAAAAAAGGCAGTTATTTCACCCCTATTTCTGATTACTTTAAGGAAAATTGTGTGTAATTACTAGTCAAAATTGATGAGTTTGCCAAGTAGAGGTAGGGCAAATAAAAAATGGTGGCTGTTCTAGAACGTTAAAAAAAAAATTTTTTATTCGGAGCTCTATATCATAAAATCTGAGATACTAGAAAACCTAAGAGAACATCATTGTTGAGTAAATTTGCTATAATATGAGCTATTTACATTCAATAGTTCCCTTAAAAATCAGTAGTTTGTGAATTTATTTTGGGAAAACTATATGTCAAAAATCATTCGACGTATAGTTGTCTATTAGCACTCAAATTTAAGCTAGTTTAATGTTCTATAAAGTAGTTTTTTAACGTTTATTATAGTAGGAGTAATAGTTTTCATGATATTCAACAAAATATATTCACGAAATTCAAGTTGTTGGGACAAAACATTTGATTTAAGAAAAAAAATATTTAAGGAACCATAAGACTTACAGATGTCAGTTAGAACTCAAAATTAAGCTTGTTAAATGTATTATAAAGTAGTTTATAACATTCATTTTTGTAGGAGTTGTAGTTTTTATGGTATTCGCAAATACATATAACTTTTGCATTTGAAAGTTTGTCCGAACAACTATAAATCAATTTATTTTAGCTAATATCATAAAAACTACTAATCCTACGAAGATAAACATCGGAAAGTACTGTATATTACATTAAACTAGTTTTAATTTGAGTGCTAATAGACAACTATAAATCAATTTATTTTAGCGAATATCATAAAAACTACTAATCCTACAAAGATAAACATCGGAAAGTACTGTATAGTACATTAAACTAGTTTTAATTTGAGTGCTAATAGACTTCTGTACGTCTAATGGTTTTTGAGATATAGATTTCTCAAAATAAATGAATTAACTTCTGTTTTTTCAGTACATTTTTTATGAAATGTTGCTTTTTAAAAGCTATATCTCGGGATTTATTGAATGTAAATAGATCTATCATGGCTCATATTTTAGCAAATATACTCTACTTCACATGATGCTCTTTTAGGTTTTCTAGTGTTGGTGGTAGTTTTAAAGATATAGAGTTCCGAATGAAAAATAAATTTTTTTAACGTTCTGAAACAGCCGCCATTTTTTATTCCTCCTACGTATAATTGGTAGACTCATCAATCTAGACTAGTAATTATACATAGTTTTCATTAAAGTTTCAAAATTTGGGGTGAAATAACTGACTTTTATTCTAACGGGCTCTTGGTATTCTAATTATCTTCTAATGGTACCAATCTGTTTCATAGATAATATTCATAAATCAATTTAATTTACCTGATATCATGAAAATTACTATTAATTATAAGTGTCATGAACTAATTTATAGTACGTTTAACTAGCTTTGATTTGAGTGCTAGTAGACATTTATACGTCTTATGGTTTTTGAGATATAGATTTCTCAAAGTAAATTTACCAAATACTGATTTTTTTAGTATATATTTATGAAATGTTGCTTTTTAAAAAGCTATATCTCGGTAACTATTGAACCTAAATAGCTCTATTATGGCTCTTACTCTACTTTAAAAGATATTCTCTTAGGTTTTCCAGTGGTTTTGGTAGTTTTAAAAAATATAGAGGTCCGAATGAAAAATTAATTTTTTTAAGGTTTTGAAACAGTCGCCCTTTTGTAATAGTCCTTACCTATACTTGGTAGACTCATCAATTTAGACTAGTTTTCATTAAAGTAATCAAATATTGGGGTGAAATAACTGCCTTTTTTTCTCATCTTGTGCTCTTGTACTACTATACCACTAGATTTTTCTCCAGTTAAGGGTACCCACTTTATAAAGTTAGGAGGACCGAACTCATAAGTTTGACTACAGCTACAGTAACTGAATAAATAATTGTCTGCCTCTGCTGGATTCGAATTGTTTAATAACCGTTTTTTTCATAACAGTTGTATATTAATTTAAAAAATAAAAATCAAGCATTAACTGTTATTGAGAAATTTATTTAAAACAATTAATAATGATTTGAGGGCCTCCTAGTACAGGCACATGTGACGTCAGGTGGGCACTGGGTTGACTGCTGCTCCGGCCGATATAAGCCTCAGTAGCATACATTTTTGAAATAATATCTAGTATGATATTTTTGGAATTGGAGTTATCTTGTAAAATTAATTCATCAGGGACAGATAGTACATATAAAGGCTTAATTAGAGTTCATATGGGATGACCCACAGATAAAACCGTAAAACACATTTTATAGTAAATGATATAACCTTTTAATGATATTAAGCCATATTATAGCTCAAACCTAAATAAGCAGAAGTATTCCTACTGCAGATATGATACAAGAGGAAATAGTTTATGGATAGAAAATACTTTAGTATGAGTAATTTGAAAGAAATTATAAATCGACAAAAAATACCGTACGGCCTTGACAACAGGATCCAGAAATAGCAACAGAGGTGTACCGCCTTTCATGGTACGGCTAGGATAAGGACGCTGGGATCGTTACATAACCTAACTAAATATAAAAATATTTATTTATTTTAATAACAATTATTATTTATTTGTTAATGGGACAACCCATGTACAGAGTTAGCCCGTACTATAGAGAGTTACACATATCTATGTTCTTTACAAGAATATTTAATTGAAAATCATTTTTATAAACTAACTAGCAGACCAGGCAATGCTTCGCTATTACTATATTTGAGGGTATGTATATATTAATTGAACACCATTGAAATTTTATTATCAATTATTATATAGATGAACTGATAAGACGGTAACTATAGTGATATAAATGATAACAGTTTCCTTCACTGTATAATCCTTAATACTGGTCCGATATAGGTAATTTTTCTTATTCTTTTATACAATTATCTATGATATCGTCATATGCCATAAAATATGAATAGTTTAATAACCCTCATTGTGCTTCAATGTATTGAAAGAATTCTGAACAACAGACCTACCAAAGTGTGGTAAAAGATTTTTTTGGAGTGAGACAAAGTTGATATTCGTTTTTAGCACCTCAGCAAACCCTTAATGCGAATTTTAGAAAAATTTCAAAATAAAATTATTTGGCCTAATATTTTTGTCTTAAAAATAGAATTAACTTCAATACAACTCAACTAATCTACACGAAACTTGGCAGTGGCAGAAACCGGATCTAATTAAACAAATTAGAATCAGATATATAAAATAAAATGTTTGAAAAGTTTTTCTTTATTTGAAATCAATATTTCGCCATTATACGGGCATTAACCATGTATTTTGTTTTATCCGTGGTAAACAATGTCGGTGATATAGATATAGGAAGAAATACGTTTGAACACGTAGAAAGGTTTAAGTATTTAGGTTCTACGGAATATAGAAAAAACGAAATTGATGAGGAAATAAAAGCGAGGTTGAAGGAAATACTTGTTATTTTTCAATTTCGAAACTGCTAAGCTCCTCGCGCCTTCTATCAAAAAACTTAAAAATTCGAATTTACAAAACTATTATCCTTCCCCCCATCCTAGTGGTCTCTTACACTAAGAGATGAACAGTATCTTAAGGTTTTCGAAAAAAAAGTATTACGATAAAATATTCAGACAGAAGAAGGTCGAATTAACCGGAGAATTTAGAAGCCTACATAACGCTGATTTGAGGTAAATGCACCCAGCAAATATAATTCAGTTTACGGCATGTTGGTGAATAATATGGGCGTGTAAGGTTGTAGGACTTTGGCCGTAACGTAGATGGAAGGATTCCGTTAAGAATGATATAGTATATTTGGGTTCAGACAGGAGTCTCTGGACAGATATTTGTAGAGAACGATTGTTGGTATCTTCATCGAACCTTCGGGTCATTATTATTAATTGTTATGTAACCAAAAACTTGAGATGACTAATCTTAGGAGTTAATGTGTACATATGTATATATATTTGTTTACTATAGCTGGGTTTTAAATACATGTTTACTATGAATGAAGCATTAATCGATTTTAATTAGACATTCAACGATACCACAATCAGCTGAGTGAATAATTAGGTTGCTTCAGAACGCCTCATCAATCATAGTTGCTTGCTCAATTTTTTTTCCTATTAATGGAGCATAATGGATTACCAGGGCGAATACTATAACCTTGTAGTGCGCATGCCCCATAGAGTTCCGGACTGTTTGAAGCGGTTGTCGGAACAGACATTATAGCACAGGAGATCGAAGCATAAAATCCATTTCATTGAACATATATCTTCGAATAATTTTAAAAATTAGTTTGAATTACACTGTATCATTGAATACATTCAGAAACGTAGATGGGAGGATTTCGTTGGAACTGATTTAGTCGAATTAGGTTTGAAGGGACATCACTGAAAGCATTTATGCAGAGAGCGTTTGGTGGTATCGGCATCGAACCTTACGGTTCGTTAGGCCTTTAATATTATTAAATCTAAATTTCCTTTGTTACTGTGGGTTAAAAGAGAAGCCATTCAGCTTTCCAATGTTTGTATTAATGTAGGAATTGGATAAGATGCAGAGGAGTTATGAACAATGGTCACCGGAAAATAAAAATAAAAAAATCCTTCGGAATCAAGATGAAAAATTTCTAATTTTTAATTTCTTTGAAAACTAGTATTCGAGGATTTCGGACAACGTTAAAAAATTGTTGACCTACTCCACTGAAATCCTCATTATGTTCTTTTAATTTTTTAGTGAAACAAAAATCAGATGATATAATCAGTAATATTTTTTTCTTATACTTCCGAAAGAGATAAATAGATTAGCATATAACACCTATGGGGGGGGGGAATGCATATTTTTATTAATTATGCGCCAAAAATGCTTAATTTTGTCAATAATCTTTTTTTTTACCGAAAAAGTCCTGAATATTTTACAATATTCAATTACAAATGGATGTACTGTGCTGTAGACATCACAAAGAGATAACTATTTGTGTGGACCGACACTAAGAGTAATTGCATATTTACGACAAATTCTTAATTAGCAATCATTATCAAGTAAGCCTATGGCACTGCTGATCATTAAGTAGCTTTGAGGAAAGTCTGCACCAATGCAAACCCTACCATACCACGGATTTTAACTTTTACATTTATAAAGATTTTCATATTTATTTTTCTAAATGAGCATTATCTTTCTTTCTCATTTCAGGCTTGGCCAATTTTATACTTGTGTTTGAGTTACTTTGCCTCAAATTTTTCGTTTACATTTCATTTCTATATAAATTTCATTTTATTAAAATTTACTTCATTTTTTATAAGAATTAAATTTTCTATTTCATATACTTGCGTACCCTCACCTTATAGAGAGGATAAGCAGATGGTTTTCAAGATTTCAACGACACCTTTTTTGAAGATACTTGACCGAAAAATATCAGACATGTGTCCAAGGGCACGTGAAAGAAAATATATATTTTAGAAATTTATTATGTTATTCTTTTATTAATTATGTTAACAGTCTTTGTAGAGCAAAGACAGCACTATGCATCTATTATTGGTTATTATATACCAATCAATTTGTTTTGTTTTTTTTATGTAGAATAACACCGAAATATTGCTAATTGCATTAAATGAGCTTAAGTGTTACTTTTCGATAATTTTTCATTCGGAGATCTATATCTATAAAACGACCAACAACACAAGAAAAACTAATAGACCTTCATTTAAAGTAGAGGAAATTTTCTAAAATATGAGCCTAAATAGAGCTATTTACTTCCAATAGTTCCCCAGATATAGCTTTTTAAAAAGCAAAATTTTATAAAAATTGTACTGAAAAATCAGAAGTTAGTAAATTTATTTTGATAAATCTATATCTCATAAACCATTCGACGTACAGATGTCCATTAGAACCCAAATTAAAGCTAGTTTAAACTACTATAAAGTAGTTGAAGATGTTTATCTTCCTAGGAGTAGTAGGTTGCATGGTATTCAACAAAATAAAAATTTTGGAGCAAACAAATGTTTTTTAGATTATATCAAAATTAAAATTTAAGGTTTTTTATGGCACGAATATATTTCTCCATCAAAAAATATTTAATCCCACTTTTCTAATTTATTCCGGGAAAATTATTTCCTTACTCTGTTCTTGTAACTTCAAATTTAAGAAACAAAACAAAGTTATGATAAAGGTAATCTTTGATTCTGAACACATGTTTATAAGTAAAAAAAACCATATTTTTAAATTGAAAGAAAGTTATCGATATTTTGAAAGAATATCCATGTTAGAACTGATATTTTTGATTAACTATTAAAAATAGTGAGACTGAATATGTAAATCTATCCATATTTTTTGTTAATAGATCGAACAGTGAAATCTATGTTTGAAATCGTTAAGATATATATCCACTTTATTCTTATCTTACCTTACTTACCTAGCTGAAACTACCTTTGATATTTTCAAAATTAGTTTTATTGTTTTCTTACTTTGAGCCAAATAACAATGTCAAGGACAAAGTAGTTCGTGTTTACAAAAATTTTAATTGACATTAATATAATTATCCGCATCGCACTTATCTTAATTAAACAACTGAAAAGTATACTAGATATTTTTATTCCTTTCTGTTTTCCGCTTCAATATGAAGTCGTTGGCCTAATTAGGGATCGAAAACAAAGAACACTGCCTTGGCAATTAGTTTAAATATAACAACACTTCTGAGCAGGGCAAGGAGAAAGTGCTAAAACAGCTAACGAATCTCTCGGGAATCTATGTCAGTATGAAACCAATGAAGCCTTCAAAAACAATCTAACGACCTCATCAGCTTGCCAAAAATATGTTTTCGAGCATTTCTAGAATGGAAAGGGGGCTAGGTAAACACTTCGTTAGAAAAGGAATACTAATTTCGTCAAATAGGTCATCACTTCATTGTCATACTTCATTTATAGAATTAATCAGGAATAAAATCAATAAAATAAGATGATATAGGCACATAAGTAGTATTAATGAAAATGCATAGTGTAATATTATAAGAATATTGAAACTGTATATAACTATTTAAAGGAGAAATAGTAGTATTAAAATTAGGAATGAAAATAGAAAATAATATAAATGTAAAAATCGACTAAATAAATAATAATGAAGGTCTAACGAACCCGAAGGTTCGATGTCGATACCACCCATCACTCTCTACTTACATCCATCCAGTGATGCCCCTCCAAACCCAATTCTACTAAATTAGTTTTAACGCAATCCTCCCATCTACGTTTCGGCCTACCCTTGGGACGTTTACCCGTCGGTTCAGTGTTTATTAACATTTTAGGGATCCGCTCGTTACTAAGCCCTACAACCTTACACGCCCATCTTATACGCCGCAATGCTATAACTTGATTTGCATTTACTGGGTGTAGGTCCTTTAATTCAGTTTTGTGTAGTCTTCTAAATTCTCCTGTTAATTCATCCTTTTTGGTCAGAATATTTTACGTAATACTTTATTTTCGAAAACCTCAAGGCGCTGTTCATCCCTTAGTGTAAAAGGCTACGCCTCGAACCTATGAAAAACATTGGGAAGGATAATAGTTTTTTAATGAGGTGTAGATACTTGACCGTAGATTATTGATTGGAGAAGATGGGAGGGGGAGGGGAGGGGGTGCGGTCAGCAAAGAACAACATAAATAAACAAAAAAATATTTATTTATGCCGACGTTTCGACCTGAGTTTCAGGTCTTCATCAGGGTGTCTTGTGGTGAAGATTGGCTAAAACTCAGATCGAAACACAGCCAATCCCTTTCCGCCTTCAACCTAGCTTTTATTTCCTCATGAATTTCGTTGTTTCTAGTTACTATAGAACCTAAATACTTAAACCTATCTAACTGTTCAAACGTATTTTCTCCTGTATCTATATCAACGAAATTGCTCGCGTTTCTACTGCAAACCATATATTTTGTTTTATCCATATTTATTTCAAGACCTAGTTCCTTACTGGAGTTTATTAACGCAATTGTATTTAGTTCTATAGTTTCCTTGTCCTCACCCAATAATACCAAATCATCAGCATACCCAAGCACCATTTTACCGCCCAAAGTTAAACACTTTTCGTTATTCATCACACTTTTAATGACGTATTCTGGTGCTAGATTGAATAAGATTGGTGATAAAGAATCGTCTTGTTTTAAACTTGACCGGACCTCGAATATCTCAACTAAATAAATACATGTACAAAATTGGAAGTTATTTAAAATTAAAGTAATTTTCTTTATATTACTTTAATTTTAAATAATTTCTAATTTCGAAAATAATATAGGTATAAAAATCAACTAAATAAGTACATGTCCAAAACTGGAACGAGACAGAGAGAAAATCTTTATTCAAAAACAACAAAGATGTGCTGCCTAATTGTATTGCGTTGCTAGCTACACAACATACTTATTCAAATCTACAACGTATAGCATTATAAGTAAACAATATATAATAATAGAATACGACTTTTTTTGTTTCATCGCTTTGGTTCTTTTATCTTTTTATTATTTTTTTTCTGCTTTCTATACTTTATTTTTTTTGTTAACCTATCTTTTTTCACTTTCTTCCTTTTCTATCCTTTTTTTTTTTTTTTTCAGATTTTCTCTTTTAACCCAATGTGACTTTTCTCTTTTTTCCCCTTTATTCCCCTCTTTAACATAAATAAAACACACATGAAATAAAAATTACAACTAATATTCATTTTAAATAAATAGAATATAAATTCGTTATATATATGTCATATAATTGAAAAAAGTAGTGCTAGATATTTAAAAATACATAAAAAAATAACGAATAGATATAAAAAAGTAACAAATATATGTAAAAATAAATAATTAATATA
>NW_027104807.1:187743-203190 GCF_000696795.3 Halyomorpha halys
TTACTACTCTAACATACTATTTAAATTTTAAATAATTTCTAATTTTTTACTTGTATTTATCTAGTTAGTTTTTATATCTATATTATTTTCTTTTTTCATTCTGAATTTTAATATTGCCATTTATCCTTTATATTGTTATGTACAGTTTCAATATTCTTATAATATTATTCTACGCATTTTCTTGAATGTTGGTTATATATTTATATTACCTGTTATCTTGTTATGTTTCTTGTTATTCTGTACTTCCATTTAATCATTATAGTTGTGTCATATTATTTTTCTTAACCTTGATGAAGGCCTAAAATTATGGCCGAAACGTTGGCATTAATAAGATTTACTTATTTGTGTTCTTCACCGACCTCATCTCCAATCATCTTTGGATGAGGATTGATAAAAAATTTAGTTGTTACAATTGAGGTATAGATTTGTCTCCTGAGGTTTCATAATGAATGTTCAGTGAACTTTGGATGTACACTGTTCTGATAACAAGAAGAAAAACCTTACCCTCAGTTTAGCGGTGCCATATAAACCTTTTACTAAGACTGAAAAAGGGTTCTCATGTTTCACAAACACACTCGGCGTCTCTTAGACAACTTTTTCATTTTTTTTTCCCCCTACAGGGAGGTATCTTTCTAAGAACAGCTTTTAAACAAAGGCTTTTACAAAGCTATTTCTGCCAATTACTGGAATAATTTAAAAAACAGGTTAATGACAAAATAAAAACTTAGGAGAAATTGATTGAAATAACAAAACTTTCATTAGTTGTCAATTATACATTTTTTTTCTTAGTTGATAAAAGAACAAATAATGGATTAGAAGTACTCGTAGATACCATTTTCCAGTCACCTTGTTATGTGTCAGATTCCATGTTTTATCATATTTGAGGGACTCATTCATAAAACATGGTATTTAACGCTTAGTGTTCCTTGAAATTTTTGCTACCATGTAAACGTGTTTTAACAGGTGAGTAATTTCATCGCCACTATATATAACTGCCAACTATCACGGAAGACCTACTACGACAGAACTGTCAGACACTATACAGAGAAAAATCATAGCGTGAACATGAACAAATTAAGGTGATTGGTTTGGACAGTCTTATTTATTTAAAACGGGAAGAAGATATTAGTTAAATCGAGCAACATTGATAAAGTGTTTAAAATTGTAACCCACCTTATCCTCTCAAGGGTAGCCTAACTTATCTTACTTTTAAAACAAATTTTATAATGAGTACTTTGGTACTAAGGAGTACAGGATAATGAATTTTCTTTGAAGGATTACCCTTACTTTGGTTGTACAGAGTGATAACCCTTGAAACAATCCCCGAAACATAATCCAGCACGAAAACATCATCAAATTTTATTTTTATAATATTATAATTTTTTTTTTTTAAACCAGTCTTGTTCTAATGGCCACTTCTTCCATACTGACTGATAATTGCATTCAAGATCATTGCACACACGGTGTGCAGTCGGTGTTTTTGGCTTTCCAATGCATTGCATACGTGCATAGGCCTCGAACAGGTTAAATCGCCGTTCCCTAGCTTCGTTTAAGCCCAACATAAATTTGAGCATTTTAGTTCTAATATTTTCATTGTACGTTAAATTTTTCTCCCTTTTTTTTTTTCGTAACTGTTCTAGTTTTTAGTTTTTAACTCTTCTTTAACAATTTCTGTCTTTTATACATTTTTACCCACAAAATGCGTTCTTCATCAGTTAAACTCAATTTTTTACGACCCCTTTTATCATTTATATATTTTTTTTTTTTTGCAATAGACAGACTTATTTTAGTCATCAAAAACATTACACTGATGTCCGCCACCTAGAACACTTATAAATGTAGCCACAGGTACACAGAGGTTGAATACCTCTGGGTTTGATCGATGCCAAATTTTAAGATGAAGTAATGATGGGATGACGACTAAATACAATTTAAATGTTAAGTACGTATTATAATTCACTATAACTAGAGGGAAGTCTTGTCTTTAGAGCGATTTTAAACACTCACTAATATATCACTGAAAAAACGTTTATCACATTCGTTTATTACATCCTGCGTTTCCAAGTCCGTACCTTCTCCTGAGATATTATTTCAGGAAAAATAATATTGCATCATTTATAATTTTACAAGGGTAAAAATAGGAGATTTTTGTTTTTCCGTTTGGACCATCTGCTAACGAAAATTGTTTAGAACTATTTCTGCAGCTCATGCTCGTAAATCTTTCAGAGGACCACTAAGTCAAATAGACTATTCCAAGAAGCACGATTTCTTCCATTAGTCTATTTGTTAATTCATTAAGATTGAAAAATACGACAATCTCAAACAAACCAGCATTTGTTTTATGTATAGAGAACGTGAAAATGCCATGTTGTTTGGATATTCGACTACTAGTACCAAATTGATCACCCGTTAACAATGTGACTGTTCAAAAAAAATTTTTTTTTTATTAATAATTTATTTATTGTTATTTACAACTGTATACATATATATACACCAAGTAAATTTGCTGTAAGTGATATAATGACATTTTACAAACATTTGGAGAATCTAGTCATTGATAGAACTCCAAAAACATTTTTCGAGGAGAAGATCTCGAGGCCATCTTCTTTTCAGACGCCTAGGGGGATTATTAGGTAATGAAGGAGAAGCCAGGTTAGAAACGAGTTGGTTTGGGTGGTTGGGAAGTTTGTCATGAAAGGTATCTGATTCTAGCCAAATCGGCAACATATGGGACATTGAGGTCCTGATGATTTGATTTGTGACAAAGTAAGGAGCATTAAGGAATTTACGAACGATTTTGGACTGTAAGGATTGGATTCGGTAGGAATTCGATGGTTTAGTGGAGCCCCAAAGCTCAACTCCGTATGTCCTCATAGGCCTTATAACAGTCAGGTAGATCAGTCTTTCTGTAATGGTTTGGAAGTTTGGACCGTTTGCCTAGTAAATGTTGTAATAGTCGAAATCGACGAGCAGTTTCCTGTCTTTTCAGTCTTGTATGAGGATTTCATGTCAGTCGTTTGTCCAGATGTATTGCTATGTAACGGATCTGTTCCATAGGAATAAGTCGGGTATTATTAAAACATACTGTGGGGCAAGACGAAGGTTTACGACGAAGCAAAAAATAAAATGTTGGCTGTAACTACACATTGATTATGCACTAAACATTAATACCATAGGGACCAAATAATATAGTGGTCTAGATATATTAAATGTAATTATTAAGTAGCAGGGTCCGAGAACAGACTAGAAGGTACAGTAGTGTACCTTGGTGCTACTCTTGACATGTACCTGACACTAGCTCGCCACTGCCATAAAGAAAAAAAAGTTGACCAAGGATTGCAGGGTTAAACACCTGCTGACATCTCCTACGTTTATCTCCGTCTTAAATTATTGATTAATAAAAGTATACTTACAGTACAAGAGTATTTTTTTTTACAACCGTAATTTTATTTTACATTACTTTGTTTTACATTGTGAACCAAGAAAAACTAAGAGGGCTTCATTTAAAGTAGAATCAATTTGCTAAAATATGAGCCTTACTAGAGTTATTTACTTTCAATAGTTCCCCAGATATAGATTTTTTAAAAAGCAACATTTTATGAAAAATGTACTTAAAAATAAGAAGATAGTAAATTTATTTTGATAAATCTATATCTCAAAAACCATTTGACGTACAGATGTCTATTGGCACTCACATTAAAGCTAGTTTAAAGTTCTATAAAGTAGTTGAAGATGTTTATCTTCGTAGAAATAGGTTATCATGATATTCAACAAAATAAATTCACATGTTGATTTCTAGCTGTTCGGACAAAACCTTTGACTTAAAAAAATATATATATAAAATATATATGTGTGTGTGTGTGCGTGTGTGTGTGTGTGTACACTATGTAGTAGTTTAATGCACGTATCTTCGTAGGGGTTGTTGTTTTCACAATATTTGCCACAATAAATTGATTTGGACAACATTTCATGTTCAAAATTCATATTTATATTTGACATCAATACCAACAAAACAAACACAACAGTAACAAATATAGATAAAAAGTAGAGTAAGTACATTTCCTCTAACTTAATACAATTATTACATCTTTATACAATAAACTCTAGGAAAAATACAATTATTTTTTCGACTGAACATATTTACATAAAAATAGTATTGTTTATAGCTCTGGCTTACTTCATTTTTTAAAATTTTATACATAATTTCCAATTCGAAGTCGAATTGTGCCCTACTCTATTTGTATGGGGCTTTTCCCAAAGAAAAATAAATGAATCATAAGTAAATAAAGATCATGATAATGCTAAATATCAAATACTTAATTTATATCCTTCAAGGATTCAATTTAAAAAGAAAATGTATGAGTCAATAAAAATTAAAATGGATCTCTATGAGCTGTTGGGAATTCCACCCTTCTACAGATTTTGTCATCATTTATTTACGTTAATTTTCTAAAATTCCACCTCATCGTCAGTGCACTGCTGACTAAATATATCTTGGCGCCGTCCTGGCAGGAAATGTTGAACTACAGCTTCCAAAACTGTTTCCTCTTTGAAGCGATAGAGTGAGTTGAAAATAACTTCCCCTGTAAAGCGATCAAATGCCTCATAGATAAACGAATCCCAGCTGTAGCATTTAAAAAGGGAGAGAAATAAGGCTGTTGTTACCTGATGGAGTCATAACTTAAAAACTGTGCCAACATAATAGTCGTTATTTAGTAGAAGTTGGTTCTGCAAAAATATCTTCAGTTCATTGACATCTTTAATCGATTTTTGGATTCGGACCAATCTATCCCAAATCGATTCTTGCTAATGGAGTTTTGTCCTTAAATTTTAAGTTTTGTTTCTAAACCAAATAGTACAAGAGCCGGGGAGAAAAAGAGGCAATTATTCACCCATTACTTTAATGAAAACTATGTATAATTGCCAGTACAAATTGATGAGTTCGCCAAGTATAGGTGGACAAAATGGGGACTGTTTTAATAAGAAAAAAAAAATTTCCACTCGGAGCTCATCATAATAAAACTACCAACAACACAAGAAAAACTAATAAAACATTTAAAGTAGAGTAAATTTGTTAAAATATGAGCCTTAATAGAGCTATTTATGTTCAATAGTTCCCGGTATATAGCTTCTAAAAAAATTATACTGAAAAATCAGTAGTTAGTGATATCTCAAAAACGTACATATGTTTATAACCACTCAAATTAAAGCTAGTTTAATGGACTATAAAGTAGTTGAAGATGTTTATCTTCCTAGCAGTAGTAGTTTTTATGATATTCAACAAAATAAATTCATATGTTGATTTCTAGCTGTTCGGAAAAAAACGTTGACTTTTGAAAAAATATATCTCAGGAACCAAAAGACTTACAGATGTCTGCCAGCACTCAAACTAAAGCTAGTTTAAAGTGCTATGGAGTGGTTTAATATGCGTATCTTCGTATGGGTTGTAGTTTTCCTGATATTCGCTTATGAATATGCAAATGCAAATAAAATTTTGAGCGAACAACTACAAAATCAATTGATTTTCATCAAGTCTCATTAACTAATTTATAGTACGTTTAACTAGCATTAATTTGAGAACTTGTACACATCTGTACGTCTTATAGTTTCTAAGATATAGATTTATCAAAATAACTACTGATTTTTCAGTGTATTTATTATGAGATGTTGCTTTTTAAAAATCTATATCTCGAGAACTTTTGACCTTAAATAGCTCTATTTGGGCTCATTTTAGCAAATTTACTCTTCTATTAATGATGTTCTGTTAGGGTTTCTAGTGTTGGTAGTTTTAAAGATATAGAGCTCCAAATGAAAATTGATTTTTTTTAAAGTTATGAAACAGCCCTTATTTTTTATTCCTCTACCTAAACTTTGCTGACTACGAGAATTTAGGGAGTTCAATTTGATTTAAACCCGATTAGGCAAGCTTTCCAAGTATTAATATTATAAATTAAATAATAATGTTCATTATTACATAATTTAGGTTTTAATGCACATTTTGAGTTTTTACTGCACGATTTCGCACATTTTGGGTTTTTCATTCTCCTTTTTCGGCTGTTTAATGCACAAAATTCCGTTACTATTAAACTAGTTATGACATAAGCACTCTTTTGGTTACCTCATTAAACTCTGTTCTCATTGCCAAGATATATATATATATATATATATATATGTATTTGTTCAATTTTTTTTTCTTTATTTTTTCCTTCGTTACAGGAAATAGACTGTAAAGCCATTTTCCCTCTCGCCACCCCATATAAATTGACTTTTATCTTGAGTTGGTTTGCATCTAGTTATATATATTTTATACCTATACATGTTAAAATATGTTCATTGATAAACATTAGTTATAAACAGAAATATTTCTCCAAGAACTTTGATACATATAAATACACCATGATTGTCTTCGACGGAAGTGGTCCGACCTCGAAAGACATCGCCAATTGACCGGAACTAGTGGCAACCTCAGATATAGCGTGAGGCAATGCATCTCTGCTTCTTCATTTGTTCCGAGCTGAACGTGGGGCTGGGATTTTACTGTGGGATCATTTTTGCATTTAAGAAAAAGATAAAAAGTTAAAGAGTGAAACCATAACATTTTATCTTAAGTTTTATAGTTTTTTTTTGTTTTAGTCTTTTTTTATTTCCAAAATGTTTAAGATGATATTTTTAGTAAATTATTTTCCTGCATGCCTATAGTGTTAATAAATAAAAATTTGCTTGAGGCTTTCGCACGTTAGAAATGTAACATCTTGCATTTGTGGATAACTTTGTTATTTCAGAATTAGAAAATGAAATTTGGTTGAGAGAAATATCTCTTTATTATATTAAATATATCTTACGAAATAATAATAATAAACTCGAAGGTTCAATGCTGATACCATCAATCCTTTCCTACATAACTCTGTCCAATGATGCCATTCCAGACTCAAATCTACTGAATAAGTCTTAACGCAATCCTCCCATCTCCATTTTAGACTATCACTGGGACGTTTCCCCACCCGTCTGTTCAAAGTTTATTATCATTTTCGGAATTCGTTCGTTACTAATTCTCACAACCTTACACGCCCAACTTATGTATACAAATATATGTAACATATCGTGCTGATATCTGAAGCAATAAATATTTTATTTAATCAGTATTTTAACAATTAAGATGAGGAAATGTTTTATTTTTCATCTGACCTTGGTAGATTTTTTTATTTATATCTGTGGGAGAAAACCTTTAGCAAACAGTTAAATGACTTGGAGCTCAACTGAATACAATTGCATCAACAGTTTCTCGACACTTAAAGACCATAGGTAAAGTAAAAAAAGGTAGATCTATAGCTACCAAAAAATTATTGATTTCTGTGTGGTGGTCACTGGCAGGAATAATTCATTTATCTTTTTTTACTCAGAGGTGAAACTATCATATCCACTTCGTACTCCAGTGAAGTTGACATAATGCATCAAAAAATAACCTGGACCGGTTAATCGGAATATTCTTACGCGACAACGCCAAACTTCATGTTTCACGACAGACAATAAAGAAACTAAAAGTGCTGTGTAACAAAATCCTCCCACGCCTACCTTATTCTTTAGACTTATCTCCAACAGATTTCCACCTGTTTACAAATTTACACAACTTCATTAAAAATAAAATTTTTAAAATGATTCTTGAGTCAAAAAATGCATTTTTTTACTTCATTTCTTAGGGAAAAAATGTCTGACTGAATTTTTCAGTTCTTTGTTTGAAAGGTTGAGGGTAAATATTTTGAATAAAAATTTTTTGATTTCATAGAGTCAATTTACTAAATAAGCATATATACCTTTCAAAAATTTTGTGTGCAATATTAGACTTAATAGACATTTAGAATATTACATTTGGGTTCAAATTGTGACATTGAATTTTCGGGTTCATTAAGCCTTATTATAATTATTGTATGTACCTATTATCACGCATACACTAGTATTGGGTTATAAACCAACAAGTATTTATGTGTTTGGATATATCTTGGATTTGTTTTCTTCATGAGCGAACAAAAATCGCTGATAGAACTGATCTGGACGGAAAGACAAGTAAGTACGCTATTTTGAAATCTTTGAATTACCTCTCACGGTAGGAAATATTTCTAGTAAGTATAAACTCGAGGCAACTGATTCCTGCTTAAGTTTAGTTCGTAATTTTCTTGTATTATTCTATCCAACAAAATGGGAACGTGTTACAAAAACAATTGACAACACTACTTTGCCTAGAGTTCAAGGGGAAGGCGATTGTTTTCCAAACTGCTGCTTCCCTAACTGATTTCCTAAGCTGCATCTGCCGGTAAACAAGTGCCGGGTGGCGCCATGTTAATTGTCCGACAGAACTCAACGTAATGGCTCCCGCTAAATATAGACTCCCCTTTGTAGTCTATAATCTCATCTACAAATAAACTGTCCCATCCGCGTGTAGTGTAATTGCGACCTCCCCCCCCACCCCTTCTCTCCTTCTGCTTCATCTTGACCGACTGTCCTTCATCCTGATTATAATAATACGGTGGTATGAAAGAACGATGCACTTGAAAATAATCATCGAGGTCATTTTTTTTTAAGACGAGGTTTTGCATCATTATTCCATCAATGCACATCTTATTTTCTGCTTCTTTGAATTTTATCATTTCATTGTAGGAATTCGTCTTGAAATACATAGTTATACAGGAATTAGTGGATAATATATAACAGTAAAACATATTCCCTTCCTCACTACTCAAAATAGAGAATCATTATATTTAAGTAGGCAGTGGCCAAAAACTCTCCACATCCATTCGTTCCATGACGCTCCTTCAAACCCAAATATACTAAACTAGTCTTGACGTAGTCAACCCCTCAGACGTTTATTAACAGTATAGGAATCCTACGTTACTAAGCCCTACAACCTCACACGCCCAACTCATTCGCCGTAATGCTATAACATGAATTATATTTACCGAATACAGTTCCCTCAATTCTGCATTGTGTAGCCTTCTAAATTATCCGGTTAGCTCATCCTTATCAGGCCCGAATATTTTATGTAATACTTTAGTCTTAAAATCCTTAATTTGTTGTTCTTCCCTTAGTATAAGCGGACAAGATTCGCGACTGTAAATAACAAGTATTTTCAGCATTTACGTCAACACTCCTGAGGTAAACCGCTTCATTTACCTACATATTAAATAAATAAGGGAAAATTTCTAATTCGAGTTTTGTTGGAAATACACGTTTTCAGGTTCCAAGCCTCAGAAAATGGTTTCTGTGCTTGTGGCTGTGCCAGAACAATCTAGCTCAATGAAACGTAAACTCATATGAAATTACCTATAAAGGTAGGTACACAGCAACGTTTCGATAATCGACTTTCGATTTTTCACATATTTTGATTAAAATCGGTATATCGATGTACAATTGGTATGTCGTATGTGTAAGTTGTGTGATGCGACTACCGCATCAGGGTTATTCTGGTAATTGTAGATTTACCAAATATTTCTACCAATACCAAATACATTAAAATCTCTGCATATTCTCTTTTAGGTATGTCTACATAATGGAAATCGAAGGTGGTTTTATGCTCTCATGATCTATTATGTTTTTATCCAAAACCATATTTTAATTTCACCTACCTATATATGGATTATAGAATAAGGGAAATTTCGACATAAATACACGTTTTAAGTTTTTCTGAGTCGGAATGGTTTGTGTGTCTTCTAAACGTAAAGTCGTATGAAACTGAGATAGCATATTTAAGGCGGTTTTATGCCTGGAATATTACAGAAATCGTTTTTCTAAAATCGACCAAATGGAAGTACCACTTAATAGAATCGATTATTCATATATTTTTTTCGATTTTCTCAAAAGCTCCAAAATGATTTTTAATATAAGTTAGGTCTCATCTTCACTGAAATAGTCTGATAGGGGTCAAATGACGATTTAAAAAGAAATCAAATCTTCCCTTAAAGTGCCTTTAATTTTTTTTATTTAAATAAATAACCAGTTCTCATTGTTAGCAATAAATGCAAATAAACAATAGATAAATACAAAATATTACAGAATTTTATGAATTAATAAATGAGGGAAAAGGAAAAAATAGAGGCATCCAATTCGAACGGAAAAAGCCGAGATCGCCCAATCTTTTGTATTCTTTAAAATGTAAAATTTATATTTGTTATAACCTCGAGGAACCCTAAAATACAAATATCTATATTAACAAAAAATAAAAAAATTGTGTTAATAATTTTCGCCTTCTCTGATCTAAATTTTTTTTTTCTCGAAATAGTTATCTCTATAAATAGACAAACACGATCCCACTAACCTACAGAAATCTTAGGAACTTAAGTAAGTAGTTTATTAAGTGAAAGTTGTGTGGTACTTACCACAAATAATGATTCTTATTAAGTTGAGATTTTAATCCTCGAAAGTGAGTAGGTGAACTGTTGAAGTAGTCTACTTAGAATTCGACATCTGAGAGTCCGGTCACGGACGAGAACGAGTCGTTCATCCTCAAACGTTTCAAGAATAGATCTCCAATTCACTGAAGAGTTGATTGTTGAATCCTCGCTTCAGACCTATCTTTGACCATCAGCCTGTTACTAATTAATCCTCATTTTATGAATGATATCTATACTATGTTAATTATTTTTTTAATGGTTCGTTGCCCGCATTGCCCTGTTTCCTTATTACCCAAGAGGAGAAAAAAGTTACCCTATTTTTTATATTTTTGATTACTTTAATGATGACCATATATAATTACTAGTCGAAATTGATGAGTCTGCCAATTATAGATAGGGAGAATAAATCTCTGTCAGCATTATAGTCGTGGTTTAGTAGAAGTCAGCTTCTGCAAATATATCTCAACCAGTTTAGGTATCTCAAGTCAGATGAAATAACTGACTTTTTTTTCATCGGGCTCATGTACTACATGTTAATGGCGCATGATGTTATTTATTTTATAAACAGGAAAATCTCGGTTTGTGTTTTAATAATGTGGTGTTGATGCACGTATACTAATTTTTGTATTTTTATATCATATTATATCATACTACACAATGAATTTTTTTGAAAACTGATTTGATAATTTTGGTTAATATTTATGGCTTTTGGTGTTCAAAATCGGAAAATGATTTTCTCATTTCGTGCATTTTTCCCGAACAATTACGATATTTAATGGCAGTTTTGTAGCCTAAATTAAGAAAATTTTTCATAGGACCAACAAAAACAATTTTCGTTTTAAGTTATAAATTTTAAAAATAATCTGAGAATTGGGTAAGAATTTGTTACGAATTGTAGGTAAGAGCTATACTTTAATTCAGGGACTTAACTGTTCTTTTTTTCAACTCGAATATTAAAATTGATAAATACCTGTTATTTCAGAATGTCTACTTTTTACTTAAAGAAGCTATGAATGTATATTTTAACAACTGAAATTTGAAACAAATTATTTCATTTTTGTTAACAAATTATTTTATTATTATTAACAAAGTATTAATTTACAGATAAGGAATGGCTAGAAAAACCTTATTACATTAATATTAACTGCACGCAAGCCCTGAACTATCGTAGTAATGGAGGTTAATTGGGCTCATAAGGTCTAACATGAACCCCTAACAAAAAAGTGTTTAGATCTGTAATAGCAGTTAATTTATATATGCGTTTTATAAAAAGTAAACGGTGGAAGCAGGAGTTTTGAATTTCTTTCAAAAATTGATAATTTAAAACTAAAATTAAAATTAAATTTTGTTTAAAACACTTTTTCCATCTTCTTTGCCGACGACAAGCAGTGGTCACATATAGCAGTGATGGTCTGGAAGAAGCTCTTAAGGGCCTGAAAAAAGAATACACCCTGTGGGGTATACAAATTAATTTTGATAAGACCGAATACCTGCCAGTAAACTGTAAAGAGGCCGCGTACCTTCAGATTAATGGAAGTGTGTTTAAGAAGGTAGACTTCTTCAAATACCTGAGGTCGGCAATAGATGGGAGCGGTGAACTAGCAAGAAGGTTGACTAGAATGTTGCTCCTAGTCCTCTGGAACACGGTCATCTCAACGGACAACAAAAGGCAAATTTGTAGAAGTATTGTTGAGCTCTCACTTAACTACGCCGCAGAAACATGGACACTTTACCCAGGACTCTATTCCAAACTATAAGCGGCAGAGATGGATTTCTGGAGGAGATGCCTAAGGATTACCCACCTGGATAGAGTCAGGAATGAGGATATTAGGACCAGGATAGGGGTGACCGAAGGAGTTCCGGAGAGGATTGGGAGGAGCAGGCTGCAGTGGTATGGGCACTGTCAGTGGATGCCAGGACGTGCCCAAGAGAATTCTGTAATGGTAACAACCAGGAGGAAGAACTCGGTGGAAGGACTGCGTGGAGGAGGACTTGGCCGGCAGGGGACTTGAGGAGGAAGACAGTGGGACAGAGAGAAGTGGAGGGACGGTCTGACTTAGCCAGGCAACCCATTGATGGAAAAAACTTGCAAATGTAAAATAAAGTAATTTAAAACAAAAATTATTTTTAAAAAATACGTTGAGACACACGATAAATTTTTGCTGAACGCACCTTCCGACCATCTTTTTCAAACATACGGTCAACTATTTATACCTCATCAAGCTGAGACTTTCCGATTTTATCGATACCATTACAAGGAACAAAATTAATATTGGTTGTTTATTTATATTCACACTTCGAGGAACCCTGAAATAGGAATTTTTATGGAAATAAAAATACAGAAATTTTGTTTGTCTTAATTTTTGCGTTCTTAGTGTTTTGATTTTCTTTACGAAAATCACAAAAATGGCAATAGCTTCAACTAGACCACAAATCTACCCAAATTTGGGTACTTAGTGTGGTAAATAAAAGTTGTGTGATTCGCGTACCTCACTAGATGTTTTGTTTCGAAACCTAGATGCGATTTGCATAATATTTAACAAGCCAAACTTGTGTATTTCGTTACGGGATTGAAATCTTCGAAACTAGAACTACTCCACAGCACGTAGGCGACATGAAAAACAACACTTATTACTGTTATTACATAATAGGTGAATAATGTTGTTAAGAAAACTAGGAAATTATAGTTTTTAAACGGAACTAATTTTACCAAGAATAAAATAAAGCGTTTCTTATTTTTTTTTTCAAATATATTTTATATGAGGAGGTGGTTGGGAGGGCAAGAATGACACAAATAAGTTTAAAATTCTATTCAATAGTGCTAATGGTCCAATGTCAAGAGCCCATCTTGTGGATATTTTTTTCATTCCCAATTCTTCAGTTAAAATGTGATATACCCGTTCAGATGACATCACTACAGCTTCGGCAATCTCACACACTTTCAGTTGACGATCCTCCATGACCTTTTTATGCACTATTGCGATGAACTCTGGGGTCGGAGCTCTTTTTGGCCGTCCACTACGCGAATCATCTAACTTCCACTTAAAATGTCCACTTGGCAACAGTTGAATATGAAGAGCAGAATCCCCCAGTGTGTTCTGAAACATAAAACAACAATAAAGAATAGTCACTACCACTCACACCACGTGTTCACTCACAAAGGATGTGTGATTATTGCGCAGAAACCACGTTGCTCTAGCACTAACATTTGGTTGTGATTCCGAGAACTTTTCTAACCACCCTCGTATTATATGGAAATATGTATATGCATATATTTTATGACATATTGTTATATAATCTATGAAGTGAGTATGAGAGTTAACAAACGCTATTATTATTAATGTTTTTAATTGTTGAGGTGAAAACAAACTTCCGAATAGAATATAACTTATTCTATATTTTGTTTGTACAAGGTTTCGGGACAATTGCCTCATACTCACGTACCTTTGCAATCCTAAAAAACAAATTATTCTTATCAATAATTTTTATCTATGTTATATGTGTATATTTAAAATTCTTATCATATTAATGATATATATAATCATATTAATGATATAAGTAATCATATTTACCTCATAGTTGTCATATTTTCATTTTCTATGTTGAAATTATGTCATCTTTATAATCATTGTTTAAAATTGTTTTACACTACATTATTTAAATTATTTTCTTTCACTATTGGTGCATTCATATATCTCTGTAGCACAAACCAATGCTGTCTATTAGACATTACCTCTTTGGACCATATCAACATGCCCAATTTGTTGTTTTATTTCCTCCCTATTGATATGTCCAATTTTAATCCATTGAGCAATTTAAGTTAAAAACTATGATTTGTTATGATTGGACTATTTTATTCTCACGTATTTTCCCTGATATTTTATGTTTATATATAAAATTTATTCATTATTACATGTATTTAAAAGTTTTGTTTCAGTTTTATAGTTTACTGTGCCCTTAATATATTCGGTTAAATGAATTGCTTTCAGAAACCTTCTACTTTTAGTGTTTTGTGTCATATCTATTATTATGTTTTGTTTTTTTTAAGATAAATTTATGGTTAAATTCCAACAAATCCCATCAAATCACCTTTACCCTTCGTCGTAAACCTGCCCTACAGTTTCAGTTAATGATGTTACTATTACTCCTGTCGAACAGATCCGCTACCATGGACTACATTCGGACAAGCGATTAACCTGGAATCCTCACACCAGACTGAAAAGACAGGAAACTGCACGTCGATTTCGACTATTACAGCACTTACTAGACAAACGGTCTAAACTTCCAACACATTATAAAAAACTGATCTACATGACTGTAATAAGGCCAATCTGGACATACTAAATCTTCGAATTCCTCTCATATTCAATCCTTACAATCCAAAATCCTTCGTAAAATCCTCAATGCTCCTTACTTTGTCACAAATCAAATCATACATAAAGACCTTAATGTTCCCTATGTAACCGATCTAGCCCGAACTAGATATCACTCCTTCCATTATAAACTCTCTAACCACTCAAACCCTCTAGTTTCTAATCTTGCATCCTCTTCCATTTCTGACAATCCTTCGAGGCGCCTGAAAAAAAGATAGCCTTTTCACTTTTATCTATTTTTTCCTTCATGTTAGCCAGTTGACGTTGGAACTTATTGTTATTGTACAAGTCAGTTCTAATAGTTATATGATCATATTCTAGTAACTTTTTTTTTTTATTTTATCAGTTAGGCCTGCTATGTATTGTAGTTTAATTTTGTTTTATTATTATTATTAATATTCAACAGCTATTACTGTAAACAGTGGATTGTATTGTTATAGTGGTTTCTTAGCAAGATCTGATCCACAGGTTTGACCTAACCGAACGACTTGGGATTGTAGGAAGCGGCCTTTTCTTTGTTTGGTTGACCAGCCCATTTGTAGATAGTTTGTCGTTATCAAAAGAGCGACTTAAGAGGAATAACCTTCAGTTAGTTCCAAAGTAGAGAGAAAATGGGGGAGCTGGGGCGTCGATTTGGGCAGCCAATCAGAAGCCAGCATTTTGATGACGTCACACATGGCGGGAGATTTGAA
>NW_027104808.1:0-1541 GCF_000696795.3 Halyomorpha halys
ATAGAAACATTGTTCTGTAATATCACGTTCAAAAATATTAGACATATGCTCCAGGGTTTACTTTTTATGAGTTTAGCAATATTTTTTTTGGATTTAAAGATTCTTAAATAATAGTAAAAGACCCCAAGAGGGAAAAAAGTAAGTTATTTCACCCAATTTTTATTACTTTAATGAAAACTATATATAATTACTAGTCAAAATTGATGAGTCTGCCAAGTATACGTAGGGGGAATAAAAAATAGTGGCTTTCTGAAAACGTTAAAAATAATTATTTTTTCATTCGGAGCTCTATTCCAATAAAACTACCAATAACAATAGAAAATCTAGAGAACATCATTTAAAGTAGAGTAAATTTGCTACACTGTAAGCCCTAATAGAGCTATTTACGTTCAATAGTTCTCGACATATAGCTTTTTAAAAAGCAATATTTCAAAAAATGTACATAACGTACCGAAAGATCGGTAGTTAGTGAATTTATTTTGAAAAATCTATATCTCAAAAACCATTTGGCGTACAGATGTCTGTTACCACTCAAATTACAGCTAGTTTAATGAGCTATGAAGTAGCTTAATGCATAATTATTAATAATTTGTCAATTAAAAATTTGTTCGAACAACTATAAATTAATTTATTTTAGCAAATTTCATGAAAACTTCTACCCCTACCAAAATAAACGTTTAAACTATTTTATAGTAAATAGTAAATTTAACTCGCTTTAATTTGAGTGCTGACAGAAATCTGTACGTCCTATGGTTTCTAAAATAAAGTTTTTCAAAACTCAAACTTATTGTCCTTACAACTATAAATCAATTTATTTTAGGAAATATCATGAAAACTACTATTACTGCGAAGATAGAGGTCATAAACTACTTTATATCAAATTTAACTAGCTTTAATTTGAGTGCTAATAGACATCTGTACGTCACATGGTTCCTGAGATATAGATTTCTCAATATAAATTAACTAACTACCGATATTTCGGTACAACATTTTTATGAAATATTGCTTTTTATAAAGCTATATCTCGAGAACTATTGAATGTAAATACCTCTATTAGGGCTCATAGAATTCCATTTTTATTTCCCCCTACTTATACTTGGCAGACTTGTCAATTTTGACTAGTAATTATACATAGTTTTCATTAAAGTAATAAAAAATTGGGGTGAAATAACTGCCTTTTTTTCTTCCCGGCTCTTGTACTATAACAATCGCTTTGTTTCCATCGTCGTTTAAAGCCATTACATGCTAATATTTATAGAAATAAAAAATTAAGAATTTTCGAAATTGATTCTCTGGAGGATTTTTATTTATTGCTTTTTGGTGGATGATACCCGGTCTTCCAATCCATATTAATACATTTTAGCTGTATTGCGTTTTAACCAAATTTTTTTTTAAAATGAAAAATTTGGAATTTTTTGAATTGATTCTTTATAGATTTTTTTTTAAGGATGACTGGTGTTCACACAAATTCACACATTTATAACTACTTAGTATTTTATCCAAATCAAGGGTTACTATAGCTTTTGAAGTGCTGGAGTTTG
>NW_027104808.1:1591-1956 GCF_000696795.3 Halyomorpha halys
TCTTGCCATCATGTTGTATAAGCAATATAAATTTTTAAAAAAAATTATTTTTCGATTCAGTAAATATTTACAGTTTCAAAAATTTTAGGAAGTCCGCAAAACCATTAATATATTCTGTTAATCTATTCCTGTAATAAGTAATTTAGCAATTACTAAATAAGTTAAAAATATTTTATGAACAGGAAAAAAAGATAACTAAACAATTCGCCATTTAAGCTGGGATAGATGATTCGTGAGTAAAAAAAAAAAACTTTTCTTTTAACATCATTTAAAAAAATGAAAATTTAAGCTTCATTCTAGTTACATCTCGAATGAATTTTTGAACTCAAAAATATTTTATATATATATAAATTATAGAAGTATCC
>NW_027104808.1:4323-5397 GCF_000696795.3 Halyomorpha halys
CATATGCTCCAGGGTTTACTTTTTATGAGTTTAGCAATATTTTTTTTGGATTTTAAGATTCTTACATAATAGTAAAAGAGCCCAAGAGGAAAAAAAGTAAGTTATTTCACCCAATTTTTATTAATTTAATGAAAACTATGTATAATAATTACTAGTCAAAATTGATGAGTCTGCCAAGTATACGTAGGGGGAATAAAAAATGGCGGCTTTCTGAAAACGTTAAAAGTAATTAATTTTTCATTCGGAGCACTCTACTTTTAAAACTACCAACAACAATAGAAACTCTAAGAGAACATCATTTAAAGTAGAGTAAATTTGCTAAACTGAAATAGTTTTTCAAAACTCAAACTTATTGTCCGAACAACTATAAATCAATTTATTTTAGGAAATATCATGAAAACTACTATTACTACGAATGTAAAGGTCATAAACTACTTTATATTAAATTTAACTAGCTTTAATTTGAGTGCTAATAGACATCTGTACGTCACATGGTTCCTGAGATATAGATTTCTCAAAATAAATTAACTAATTACTGATGTTTCAGTACATTTTTAAGGAATGTTGCTTTTTAAAAGGCTATTGGACGTAAATATTTCTATTAGGGCTAATATTTCAGTAAATTTACTCTTCTTTAAATAATATTTTCTATTGTTGTTGGTAGTTTTTAAGATATTGAACTCCGACTAAAAAATTAATTATTTTTAACATTTTTAAAAAGCTGCCATTTTTATTTCCCCTATGTATACTTGGCAGACTCATCAATTTTGACTAGTAATTATACATAGTTTTCATTAAAGTAATAAAAAATTGGGATGAAATAACTGCCTTTTTTTCTTCCCTGCTCTTGTACTATAACAATCGATTTGTTTCCATCGTGGTTTAAAACATTACATGTTTATATTTATAGAAATATTTTTTTTTAAGGATTCTTATAAAAGTTCACACATTTATAATTAATTAATATTTTGTCCAAATTAAGGGTTACTATAGCTTTTGAAGTGCTGGAGTTTGCTCTACATTTCATTATATGTTACGTTAAACTGATTAAAAGTACATACAAATTAAGAAAAA
>NW_027104808.1:7556-8431 GCF_000696795.3 Halyomorpha halys
AAAGGAGGGATGATCAATTTAAACTCAAAATAGTGTCGTAAGTGAAAGTTGAGCGCACACTACAACAGAATTTTTTTTGATTTATTTATTAATTGCTATTTACTACTGTACATTATAATACATTTTGTAAATTTGATATCAGTTAATTTGGAGTGTTACAGGCGTGTAGATAAACTACCCATTGGTAGCAATCTAATGACGTTTTACATTAGCATGTCTCGTGGCCATCTTCTTTTCAGGCGCCTCGAAGGATTTTCAGGAATGGAAGAGGAATGAATTTTAGAAACTAGTGGGTTTGGGTGGTTACGGAGTTTTTAATGGAAGGAATGATATCTGGTTCGGGCCAGATCGGTTAAATATGGAACATTAAGGTCTTTATATGTGATTTTATTAGTGACAAAGTAAGCAGCATTGAGGATTTTGGATTGCAATAATTGGATACGAGAGAAATTCGAAGGTTTAGTGGAGCCCCAAAGCTCAACTCCGTATGTCCAGGTTGGCCTGATTACAGTCATGTAGATCAGTCTTTTGTAATGAGTTGGAAGTTTAGACCGTTTGTCTAGTAAGTGCTGTAATAGTCGAAACCGACGTGCAGTATCCTGTCTTTTCAATCTTGTGTGAGGATTCCAGGTTAGTCGTTTGTCCAGATGTAGCCCAAGGTAGCGGATCTGTTCGATAGGGGTAAGATCAACATAGGGCAGTCGGTAGGTTTACGACGACAACACATTTTTGAATTATTAATAATACTTGCTATATAACGTGCAAATTAAGTCGTCATCTCTTTGTCAAGAATACTGACATCTGGAAAAATCATTAAAACTCTGAAGCTAATGCCGTGATAAAGGCAGCTCTGATATTCAGCTACGAATCTTGGA
>NW_027104808.1:10791-11696 GCF_000696795.3 Halyomorpha halys
TCGAAATAAAAATAATATTTACAAAAAAAATTAATTCGACCATGCAAAATCACAGCAGTTTCATTTTCAATAATATTTATCGATCAGTATTGAAAAATAATCGAAAAAATGTTTCGATACCTTTTTTCCCTAATGTCTATTTCAGGCTACCTTCTGAAGATCTGGTATCAACAAGAAAAATTATGAGTAGTATTATTGTACCTTGTAACATTCCCTGAGCTATGATTATCAAATAAATCCAAATACAATTCATATTTCACTTCTTCAATTCATATTCTGGTGGAAAGAATTTATAAAAAAATCAATTTGACAACGATAAATCATAAGATTTTATTATTCAGTGATATATACATATCGATTAATCTTAAAATATGTTAACAAGGTATTATGTTTCTTTTGGGAACATGGGAGAAAAAGGTGTATATAAAAATAATATTTAAAGGCAAAAAAAATTACATAAAATACATTGAGTGAAATATATCCTATTTTTTTTTTTATATAATTCCAATAAAATGAAATAAAGGCAAAGATATGCTGAGAGATAATTAACATTATTCCAACTTGCAATGAAACACCATTCTTAATACCTGTTATGTACTTTTAATTATTACCTCTTCAATATTAGATTCATCAGGGTAAAGTAATTACAATGTAAAATTCTGAGGATAAAACATAACTCCGAAACACCGAGAGATTGACTGTATTTTGCATAGAGTTTTCTAATTAAAAAAAAATAACACGGAAGACCTTTCTCCAGGATTTTTAATAATATACTTTATTTATCCTAGGACTGATCCCGTTAGAATAATATTACAGGTCATTTAGAGACTTAAAATAAAATAGAAAATTTTCAAAATAAAAATCAAATTATAAACCACCATAAGTATCATTATAATTATGAATTT
>NW_027104809.1:0-669 GCF_000696795.3 Halyomorpha halys
ATAGGGAACAAATATTGTGAACAATTTCACTTATTTCGCCTACAAGTATTAATCATAATTTAATGAAGAGATAGTCATTAATAATCCAATAAAATGTATTTATAAATAATTATCTAAAATTTAACAACATTCATCATAAATTAATTTTACAAAAGATCTCGGCATAATGTTTATTTAAGGTTAGGTGAAACCAAGCAATTATTCGGTGAGAGATTGTGTCCAAGGGTGTAACGGGTGTAACATGCATCCAAAAATAAAAAAAAATCTATAAAACATAAAGTAAAATAAAAAAAAAAAAACAGTACTGATTTTGATAATGATTTTACATAAATCAATGAAAAATACTTTTAAACGCCATTTATATAGCAGAAAGTATCAATTATACAGTTAATTTTAAGTCAGACACGAGAAATTTAAATCAACTCTATGCGGTGATCTTATGTAAAATTAATTTATGATAAATACATAGTGTAATCTTGGAAATCCGAACTAATGTAAAAAAAAATACTTTTTTTTTTAGAAAACTCGGCTGACAATAACATTTTTTTTCAAATAAAAGTGCACATGTGTAAAGGGCTACACATGTTATAGGTACTCATAGAACCTGAAGACAAAAAAAAAAAAATTAAAAAAACGACTTCATTTAAAAAGATTATTTTTTTAAAACAT
>NW_027104809.1:2974-3811 GCF_000696795.3 Halyomorpha halys
TTTATTATAAATTAATTCACACTTCTCGATCCTGAGGCGAATAATGTGGCAAGCGGACATTTTATTAATAATTACACTCTTTTTATATACTGTTCTGCACTGTGGTACGGCACAATGCTACTAACTCCTAGGGTTCGAATCCGGCTTGGCAGATAATTATTTTCGGTTACACTGTAGCTATGGGTCAACTCCCTTAATTGGGCCACCCATAGCCCAGTGGTTAAGACGCAGTCTTACCAATTTTTGATGTCTATTGGCGGTAGCGGTTCAAATCCGGCCTGGGACGTTGACTTTTTTCATTGAGTGGCGGTCCCACAAAATGAAGAATTTTGACCCCCAACCATGGTTAGGCAGTATAGGACTCCAATGGGAGAGTCTTGGCCAAAAAAAAAAAAAAAAAAAAAAAAAATCCCTTAATTGGGTAAAAATCTGGCAGTCGAGCGTGATTCTGATCATATCTAATCTCTAAGAATATCTATATCTCAGGAACCATTTGACGTATAGATGTCTGCCAGCACTGAAATCAAAGCTCATTGAATGTACTAGTTCACGAAGTTTATCTTCGTAGGCGATAGTAGTTATTTTTTTTATAATAATTGCATTTTGTTCGAACTACTAAAAATCAATTTATTTTACTAAACATCATGAAAATACTACTCCTACAGAGATAAACGTCATAAACTACTTTATAGCACATTAAACTGGCTTTTATGTTGAGTGCTGACAGACATCTATATGTCTGATGGTTCCTGAGATATAATATTTCATAAGCCAAAAGTTTTTTTATCGAACAACTACATACGCACAAAGATGGAGACTGAAGGATACCAAAAACCA
>NW_027104809.1:4371-5539 GCF_000696795.3 Halyomorpha halys
AAGTGGATTTGGGTGGTTGAGAAGTTTATCATGGAAGGAATGGTATCTGGTTCTGGCCAAATAGGCAACATATGGAACATTGGGGTCCTGATGGATGACTTGACTTGTGACAAAGTAAGGAGCATTAAGGATTTCACGAAGGATTTTGGACAGTAAGGATTTCTGTTAATTTTAAAATCTGTTTGTATCTTTTATCCAGCCCGGCAAAGTGGGGCGAAACGTCAGTTAATAATAAATAGATTTCTTTAACAATTTTGATAGCTTTATTGACCGCTACCCGGGCTATCTTCCTACAATATACTTCATAGGGTAACTAGCTTCTTCCAACGAAGTAATTTTAGTAATTAGGTTTAACTATAGCTAATATCTGCTTGAGGAATTCCTTCGAAATTCTTGAACGAAGGTTTTTTTTTTTTAATACCATAAAAATTTATTCCTCAAGTTTGATGACTAACGATATCATAATTAACTAAAATTAAACATAATCATTTACCTGTTTTCGAACGTACGTAATTAAGATGTATTTCAAGTAAACAAGAACACTCACCTGGAACATAAAAAAAAAACATAATTATTTTATAATACTAATGTATTATGCTTTATATAATATATAGAAGTGAACTATGTATTTAGTTTTAAAACCAAGAAAGGGGGTGTGGTAATAAGGAGTTAATTGAAGGGAGATAATACAATAAATAGAGAGGAGACATTGAAATCGTGAATCACGCTCTACCCGAGACCAATAGGTGTGCTGTGGTATATCCAGTCAGCTCTGTCCCGAAGTACCTCCTGCATTCTTCAGGAGAAAAAAGAAGACGCATCCCGACGGAAAGGAAAAAGGAAGAGTCTGGTCGACGGGGAGATAAAAGGATAGGGCCCGAGTAGGATGGCATCCAGTCAGGAGGAATGGGAATCCTAAATGAAGAGAATATACACTGTGAGGATTATACATGTGAGTGTATGTATGCATCTAATGCTATTTATTTTTAATCAATAAGTATCAATAATCTAGACCACATTAAACTCACGATTTTTAAATACAACAATAAATTTTTTATACATATATATATATTTTTATTTACTATTTTTTTTTTCTACTTATACGAATCCTTCATATATTGCTGTTCAGACAATAGCAAACCGGATATAAAAGTTCTTTTTTGTAGTT
>NW_027104809.1:7824-9083 GCF_000696795.3 Halyomorpha halys
TTTTGTTCGAGAATAGTAGTTTTATTAACAATAACAAAAATTATCCAAATAATCTAAAGCTTCTTTATTAAAATATAAAACGTGTCTGACGTTTCGGCCGATCCGGTCATTATAAAGAACAATCTTAATTTTTAAATATAAGAAGATGGTCAGGGATACGGTCAATAAAGAACAAATAAGTTAAATAATAGAATGGTGATAAGTTAAGGATAGTAAAATTCAAAAATTGAGAAGAATAGAATTTATTATTAAATATTGTAGTGAAAAATACACACCAATTAAAATAAAACATAGATTAATAAAGAAATATGTTTTCCTTTATTGCTTGTGTTTTATAGGTTTATTTCAAGTGACTTAGATATAGCCTGCAAATTTTTATAAATAAATGTGAGGCTGTGATACAAAAATTAAAATTGCCCTTGATGATGGCTGGATCGGCCGAAACGTCGGACATGTAATATGGTTTAATAAAGAAAATTGAGAATATTTGGATAATTTTTGTTATTATTAATGAAACTATTAGTCTCCAACAAGATAATAAAAATATATATAAACCGTTTAATGATAATTCACTGAGAAAGATTTAGATGCCGGAATGTAAACATTTAATTAATTTGATGCTAGTGTTTTAAGCAACTGTACAATCCTTCTGAAAACGATATTTTCTAGAATCGTGTTACTAAGCTGATCGGAATTTAAGGAATCCTGGGTGGTGTTTTCTCGGAGTTGTTCTTTCAGCTGCTAGGATACTTGAGAGTTAGGTCCTGTTTTGGCAATCTACTCATTTAGTGAAGTTATAACACAATATATCATTGGATACATGTTTTTTATATATTTCTTACTTGGACGAAAATACCGTCCGCAGGATTATTCGACTATAGACGATATCTCCGCCGAACCCTAATGAAGTCCTGAAATACAGGGCGAAACATCAGCAGGTATAAAAAAGTTTTGTTCATTTGTGTATATTTGCTGACCGCACCCCAACCATCGGATATTAATCTACGGCCAGCTAGCTATAAACACTTCATTATGTGTATATTGTATGAATGAATATTTAAACACTAATGCCTAATTTGTGACAGATTTTATTAATTCTCTTCAATAAAATAAAACAAAATAAAAATCTTAATGTCATGAAAGTACTGCCACGATAGAAGACAATGGAATCTCATTGAGCTTCATTACTATCTAATTTTTAGAATAATTATTCATGTTCAAAATTAAAGATATAAAATATGACAGTAAATATTTTTGAC
>NW_027104809.1:13834-15490 GCF_000696795.3 Halyomorpha halys
TTTATTTATTTGTGTTCTTCACTGCACCCTCAACCATCTTCACCTCATATAATATTATTTTTGTTTAAATATGATATTTAATTCTTTATTTTTTTCTGCTAAGCAACAATATGTTAAGGATACCATTATTCATCAAGAATAATCCTTTTTGTAAATATTAAGGAGAAGCAATCGATATAAACACCACGTAGGTAATCGATTCCTGTAACGTCAACTGCTGTGTGTGACATTAGTAATGTGTGACCGGAACTACTACAGACATGCTAAATATCGTATTTATTATAAAATTATTAATTATTTACTTTTAACCATTATATTTATTGTTTATTATAAAATATTGATTTGATACTAAGAGGGCCAGAACTGCATTGTCACGGAGGCAGATGTGCGGAACTTGGCTTCCCGGATATATCTCCCAGTGCACCTTTCCGCTCCTCTCACAGCCTTTATGCTTTATAGTTATTTTATTTATAATTTTTTTTATAAATTTATTTATTGATATTTACAACTGTACATAAATACATCAAGTAAATTTGAGGAAATCTACAAGCATGTAGAGATACTACCCAATGGAAGCACTCTAAAAACATTTTTACAATATAAGGTCTCGAGGCCATCTTCTTTTCAGACGTCTCGGAGGATTGTCCGGAATAAAAGAGGAAGGAAGATAAGAAACTAATGTGTTTGAGTGGTTAGAGAGCTTGTACTGGAAGGATTGATATCTGGTTCGGGCTAGTATTTATAATTTAAAAAATAAACTTAAAAATCAAATAATTATATGCAGATGTATGTTTTATCAGCGTTCTAAATAAAAAGTGATGGAACCGTCCCTCATTGCAGTAAATGTTTGCAGTCAATGGTTCTTCCATTTCACAATAATCAAAAAGTTATATCACTCTACGAAAGTCTAAGGTAATCTTCATCTCGATCCTATTTTATAATTATTCATAATCAAAATGTGGAATTTACAAATATTTATAAAAAAAAAACATTCAAAAGTACTTAAGAGAATGTTAATGAGTTTAATGAATAGCCCTGATGGATACCTGAAACTCAGGTCGAAACGTCGGCACAAATAAATATTTTTTTGTTTATTTATGTTGTTTCTTTGCTGAACATTTAACAGATTTATTAAAATAACATTAATTTATTATAACATTATTATTAATATACCATACCTTAAATATAAATTCACACCTCACATCAAAATTTAAAATTGTTTTACAGGTCATTAATTACAAGTCAAAATCATCTTATGTGTAAAAAGTAAATTAATAGAGAATTATATTAATTGTTAATAGGCTTACCTAAGGATATGTCTATTTACCTATTTTTTTTTTAACTTCATTAATAAAGTTTAAAAAAAAAAAAAAAAAAAAAAAAAGTGAACTAGACATAGGCTTAGGTAAGCTTATTAATATGATTCTCTTAATAATTAAAATAATAATTAATGATTGGAGAAGATGGTCGTGGGGTTCTCACATTTATATGTATATAAATAATAATGTAATCAATCTACTACTGTCTTGTCCATAGTTAGTAATCAACTAATTTATATTTTTATTCCATTATTGTGTATATTTCCAAATTTTTAGTCTATTATTTATTTTATTTTATATATTTGTATTTATTTATTTTTATTATTATTATTTTATT
>NW_027104809.1:18194-18431 GCF_000696795.3 Halyomorpha halys
GAAAATAGAGCAAATCGAATTCATCTTTTTCAAAATAATTTTCAAACTTTTTCAGCTTTGATAGGTGATCAACAAAAATGGTTTTTATATTTCGAGACATCCTCACACAAGACTGAAAAGACAGGAGACTGCACGCAGATTTCGAATATTACAGCACTTACTAGATAAACGGTCTAAACTGCCAACACATTACAAAAGACTTATCTACATGACTGTAATAAGGCCAATCTGGACATA
>NW_027104809.1:23672-24968 GCF_000696795.3 Halyomorpha halys
TTTCTTTTGTCTTGTGTTTTGAACTTAAAAGAACACAACAATCTGTAACCAAACTTTCACTTTTCCTTCAACTTAGGCATGTTGTAATAAATGCTTTTAATCAGATCTCAGAAGTAGACAATAACATGAAGGTTTGGAAGGAAATGTTATAAAACAAATTGCTCCAAAAATCCGCTAGGATCTCTTATGCATGTACCATTTAACATGACTCTATATAGGGCTGCTCACAATCCTATACTTAAAACATTTTACATTTAACACAACATAATGAATACCCCTATTATAATCTTCTGCTTGAATATATTTTGTGTAATAATAAATCTGTTTGTATAAATGTCTATCTGAAACTCGTCTTCACTAGACTTACTGTTTTGTCATTATTATGAGAGATAGTTGACCGTGGATGATGAACGAGGAGAAGATAGTTGGGAGTGCGGTCAATGAAAAACACAAATAAGTTCGATTAACCTATTTTTCATGTGCCAACGTTTCGGCGAGAGTTTCTAGCCTTCTTCAGGGCTAAAAGCAGAACAAGATAACAACCACAGTAAGTATAGAAAAATAAAAAAAATAAAAAGAAAGTATAAACAGAATAATTTTACACATAAAATGAATAATTTTACAAAATAGAATTAATAAAATGAAGTGATGTGAGAAGCGGGAAATAAAATGTATACATAGGTAATTGAAAAAGTGGATACAATAACATAATTAAGGAAATGAATTAAAAATGAAGTTATATAATGCAAAGAAGTAAGATATTAGTTATTATTAATTTAAAAATTGAAATATAAAAAGAAAATGAAAATTGAGAGGAAGAAAATATATGTAACAATAATATATGATAAAGAGGCAAATTATAAGTATAGTGAAGAAAACTTATAACGCGGGTAAGGAAAATGGTTAAAAGTGGAGAAAATAAGGGGTAAGAGTAAACATAAAGAAAGGGGAAAGAAAACAAAAAAAAAAAGAAATAAAAACGAACCTGTTCGCTGGAAAATCAAACGCCTAATGGATACTGCGCTAATGACGGCCAAACTCTGAATTAAAAAAAGCTGTTACAACAATTTTTATACAACAAGAAACTGTTTTGTCATTTTTATAAAACAAAAATGATTTGTGGAACAAACATATTTCCTGATTTATACTATTTTATTGTCCTTCCTATAATTAAAACAATAATAATACGGTGAAAGACGACTTCTACTAAGACTCGAAAGGACAGAGGACCATACTACACTAGCTTAGGAGTAATTGAACACCGAGCAATTGTCACTCTCCTCTCAGGGTCTTAGT
>NW_027104809.1:25018-25884 GCF_000696795.3 Halyomorpha halys
GATCGGTTACATAGGGAACATTAAGTCTTTATGTATGATTTTAGGATTGTAAGGATTGAATACGAGAGGAATTCGAAGGTTTAGTGGAGCCCTAAAGCTCAACTCCATATGTCCATATTGGCCTTATTACAGTCATGTAGATCAGTCTGAAGGAACGCCTGCAACTCAGTTGCATGTATGTTAAATGTTATAAGTATAGGATTGTGAGCAGCCCTATTTAAAGTCATGTTAAATGTTAAATGTATAAGAGCTCCTAGCGGATTTTCTGAGCAACTTGTTTTATAACCTTTTCCTCCAAAACTTCATGTTATTGTTTACTTCTAGATTAAATTCAGTTATTTGAAAGTTGATCTTCTAACTCGTGAGGAAGAGAAACAAGATGAGCTAATTGACAACTGTCATTAATTATTATTATTGTCATCCGTTGCTTTATTAGTTATAAAAATATCCAAAACAATATTAATACAATCCAAACACAAACCACGAGGAAGTAATATGTATAATACTACTTTGCAGGGCTCCCTTCTACGCTATAGCCACTGATGGAGACCTGAAACTCAGGTCGAAACGTCGGCATAAAATAAATATATATGGTTTTGTTTATTTATGTTGTTTTTCTCTGACCGAACCCCTCGAAAAACTTCTCCAATCATTAATCTACGGTCAACTATCTACACTTCAAAAGTTTGAATATTTTAAGATTGAAACGTGTCTGAATAAACTAATCGATTTTTTTGCACGCCGTGCTCCCGAACTATCCACCTTTGGGGCTGGAAGGCCGATCCTCCCTCCACTTAGTGAATACCTAACCATAACCTCATCATACTATTCAAGAGGCACGATGATGGAGGTTCCATGCTGGATTT
>NW_027104809.1:27394-28213 GCF_000696795.3 Halyomorpha halys
AGAGCTATGAATCGACACAATTACGTAATGAATGAGAAAAAGTAACTGTGTAACTAACATAAGTATTTTATGAGAAAATAGTCCAAGTCAATAAAGGTACCAAAATAGTTTATTTATTTATTTATTGACATTTACAACTGTATAAAAAAATACATCAAGCAAATTTGAAGTAAGATCATAATTATATGATACAGCACGTAGAGAAACTACCCAGTAGTAGAACTTTAAAAACATTTTACAATATAAGGTCACGAGGTCATCTTCTTTTCAGGCACCTCGGAGGATTGCCAGGAATGGAAGAGGAAACAAGGTTAGACACTAGTGAGTTTGTGTGGTTAGGGAGTTTAGTAATGGAAAGAATGGTAACGGGTTCGGGCTATATCGGTTAAATAATAAACATTTAGGTCTTTATAGGTGGTTTTATTAGTAACAAAATAAGGAGCATTGAGGATTTTACGAAGGATTTTGGATTGTAAGGATTGGATACGAGAGGAATTCGAAGGTTTAGTGGAGCCCCAAAGCTCAACTTCATATGTCCAGATGGGCCTTATTATATTGTCATGTAGATCAGTCTTTTGTAATGAGTTGGAAGTTTAGACCGTTTATCTAGTAAGTGGTGTAATATTCGAAAACTGCGTTTGTCAAGAACCAAAATAGTAAAAAAAACTAAAAAACAAACAATCTATTTATTGCTGACTAACGTTTCGCTCCACTTTCACTTCCACAGGACTAAATGAAAAAAAACATTAAAATAAAAACAATTGTTATTTTTATAAAGTATATAAAAAAGAATTAACAATAATACAAGGAAGTATTCAT
>NW_027104809.1:28349-28713 GCF_000696795.3 Halyomorpha halys
TAATAAAAAATTGGGTTGAAATTACTAACTAGTTTTCCATCTGACTCTTGTCCTAGCAGAACGATTAACAATATTCCGTTATCAACACAGACCCCTTGAATTCGACAGATGTGGTAGTTCGTCGGCTGCCTTAAGAAGACAGATGAAACAGGGGCTACTCAGTTAACGGAAGATGGAATTATCGATAACCGCGAGGGCGGGCCAGGTACTGCTAGCTCGTTATAGCGCTGTCACAAAAAGTTGCCACGTGCCAGCTGAGAGAGTCAGCTGCTACCCTATCTTGTTGCACCACATTGTTGATGTTGATGATCTGTGATTGGAGGTAGGAATTGTTGGCTACTGGTTTAAGTAACGCCGTATGTCC
>NW_027104809.1:28968-29270 GCF_000696795.3 Halyomorpha halys
AACAGACCCCATGTTTCTGAAATAGTTGTTCAAAAACATCGTTATATTTTGGGTAATGTATTGTAAGCAACGATATTTTAAAACATCGATGTTTTAACTGGCGAGTTCTTGTTGTCATCCATTACTTTATTAGTTATAAAAACATCAAAAACAATATTAATACAATGCAAACACAAACTACGAGCAAGTAATAAGTATAATACTACTTTGCAGGTCTACCTTCTACGCCATAACCCCTGATGAAGACCTGAAACTCAGGTCGAAACGTCGGCATAAAATAAATAAATATGGTTTTGTTTATT
>NW_027104810.1:0-2084 GCF_000696795.3 Halyomorpha halys
TGAGAGAAAATACAAATGATTGTTAAATGCCGATCTGCTTGATCCAGCGCATGCCATTACAGTATTCATCTTTTGTATTGGTTTTAATAAACTGAATAAAGTTTCCCTTAAACTGAATACCAAATATCATATTCGGAAATTGAATGCATGCGGAGCTGGGTTGCCATGTCCGCCTTTCTATTGAAAAGAGTATTGATTAACAGAAAAATATAAATAAAGGATATATTATAATCAAACAAAAAATGATGCATTTTATGAGTTAACCACAATCTGATACAAGATTGTTCGTATTTCTTGCAGATTAACCAGTAAGGGATCAGTAGCAATAATGAGTTCTCTCTCATTTTCATGCAAAAAACCTAGCTCTAACATTTTCTACATAAAGGCGCTTTAACTTGACTTAGAGGTACAAAAAGTCTGCTACGATAAGTCCTTGTAGGTGCTTCGAATAGTCTGTAAAGTAATCGCGGGGAATGAGATTGCTTCCTCGTAACACTGAGACACCTTGCACCCTACCAATTGGACAAAAACCCCAATTTTTTGACTAACTTTGGAGATTTAATGACTAACTTTTTGGTTTTCTCAATATTATTCATAATTAGTAGGAAGCGGGTTAGACACTTAGTTCTATGAGGAGAAACCCGCAAAAATTGGGAGAGGCTGCTCTCCCTATTAATATTAAAAGCGTAAGAAAGACAATTATTTATGAATAGTCTAAAGAATTTTTTTTTAAAAATTAAATAAAGAATATTATTATTATCAATATCAGTGGTTCCAGACCACGAGAGCCTCGGAGGAGGGGGACCGTGGGAGAATTTGGCAGCAAATTTTTTGTGATCCCTTACCTGGGCTGTTTCATTGTTTAAATTATCTGATATTTGAAAATGAATAAACAACCTATTTTTAAACAGAAGTGGTCTGCAAACATTTATGAGTTAGGAAGCACTGGTCTACACTAGTTTGTTCCTTAAATTTTATTGAGTAGTGGAAGAAAAAAAAAGAGAAATCGATCTTTTAAACTTACTTCTCTACTCTAAGAAGTACATGGCAAGTTCCCGATGATTCAATATTACTCTTTAATGTCCAGCGCTAGACCCAGGTCCACGCGATCCAAAGTGCCCTTTAACTCCTTTGATCGATAATTAAAAACGGATTAACAATGAACTGAAAGTAATAATTTCTTCAAGACAGATTTGGAAGTTCACTGAACTGCTGTCTACCACTATTCATAGAAAGTGAATATTTAAAGAAATGAACTTGGAAGAAATAAAGACAAGTGGCAATCGTGAATTTTCAACATTTGTTTTGAAATATCTATATATATATCTTTAATTAGTTATTATGTTGTTTATTTCTGTTGATAGTACAAAGTTGTTGAGAAGATAAATTCTCTAATAAGGGCCTTCATAACCATCGGCTTTTACTGGATTAAAGAAGGCCATGTTAATACTAATATATTTATTTTTAATAAGATAAATTTTTCTTATAAACTGAATCAGATGATTGTTCATATAATTTTATCATAAACAATTATGTAGAATAGAGCTAACTCATTATTACTGCAGGCTCCTCAATGATTAATTATTTTTGTAAAAATAAAAGGAACAAATTGGATGTGGATTTGAAGTGCCTAAAAAAGTTTTAAGATTAAAGAAACCGAATAAAGACAATAAAAAAAAGATATCATTCAACAAATTGATAAAATGCTTCATGAATGTATTATCTAGTTATATAAGATATTTACAATTATCAGATAAAACCTTAATATTATTATTCTTCGATATAATATCCTTATTTAAGAAATTAGATAGTAATCAATTCTATTAAAGTATAAATAAAGTGAAAAAAAAATTATTAGTCCAGAAGAAAAACATTTTATGAATATTTTTCTTTTTCACAGTATGATGAAGACTTTTCATTAGTGTTAGCTTAATGAAGCTCCAACCCTTCAGAGTGGTTTGTATTAAAACATAGTGCTTTCGGATGCAATATATCCAGCTTTCTTAAAAAGTTACAATGTTTGCGTATTCTTATGCAGCACTATGAATATATATATAAAGTATTTATTATACATATGAAAAAAA
>NW_027104811.1:0-1392 GCF_000696795.3 Halyomorpha halys
CCTTGGACTATATTTTGACAAACGATTAACCTGGAATCCTCACACAAGACTGAAAAGACAGGAAACTGCACGTCGATTCCGACTATTACAGCACTTACTAGACAAACGGTCTAAACTTCCAACACATTACAAAAGATTGATCTACATGACTGTAATAAGGCCAATCTGGACATATGGAGTCGAGCTTTGGGGCTCAACGAAATAAGGGAAAGAAAAATTAATTATTTTCAACGTTCTAAAACAGCCACAATTTTTTATTCCCCCCAACTATACTTGGCAGACTGATCAATTTGGACTATAGTTTTCAATAAATTAACCAAACATTGGGGTGAAATAACAGCCTTTTTTTCTTCCCGGCTCTTGTACTATAAATTGTCATGTGTTCTGAAACATTTATCATATTTACTTTTTGTATTTTTTATTTTATAAAATAAAATTATATTATAAATTAAAAAAATATTTTTTCTGCATGTAGATTATTTGCTAAGATACTGACTTGCAGACCCGGACCTACAACTGTTAGAGATGTAGAGGTACATCTCATTTTCAAAATCCCTCTCTCTCTTTCTCTTCACTTAAACATTCCATTCCACTCCTGGCTCCCTAGGCTATGTTCTTCAATTTCCCGGTTGGCTACCTTTTCTTCGTTTATTCTATCTCTCTTTCTGGTTTCAAATGGCCTGATATTATTTAATTTTTTTTCTAATGGCATTAATGTTTTAGTTTTAATTCTAAATAATACTCTAATCATTAGTGTAAATAAAATTGACTATTGAGAATTTTACTTCCAAATAGGCAAAAATTAAAAAAGTTCTTTTTAGGTTTTAGATTTTATTTAGAGGAACTTAATCGAACCCTCCAATCATCCACTTTCAAAATTTTATGAACAAGTCTCTTTATCTTGGAAAGCTTAAAGTTATAATTAAATAAATAGATTGTGGGAAGAGTGTCCTAGTGGTGAATAAAGGTACTAAAATAGTAAAAAACACTATTTATTGTCAACTAACGTTTCACGCCACTTGGCAGGGCTTCGTCAGGGCTATATGAAAACTAGATACAAACATTACAAGAATTGACAGAACGTCAGAATAAATATACAGAGAAAAATGGAAAATATGTAAAAACATTTTTCTTTATAAAATAAATTATTTATTTATTTATTGATATTTACAACTGTATAAAAAATACAACAAGTAAATTTGATCGTAATGACATGATGATATGATACAGGATGTAGAGAAACTACCCAGTACTAGAAGTCTAAATACAGTTTACAATATAAGGTCACGAGGCCATCATTTTTTCAGACGCCTCGGAGGATTGCCAGGAATGGAAGAGGAAGCAAGGTTAGAAACTAGTGGGTTTGGGTGGTTAGGGAGTTTATTATGGAAG
>NW_027104812.1:0-1648 GCF_000696795.3 Halyomorpha halys
TTCCTCTGAGCTCTCGTTAGACGAAGATTCTTCCCTATCGTCTTCCTCCGCCACATTCTGTTCTTCCTCTTGTCCCTGTGTCCACTCCCGCAGGAATTGCCCGGTCGGTTCCTCGGCCTCTTCTTCTACTGCATTTACTGTTATTGCTCGAGATAACCAATCAGCTACCACATTTTCTTTTACAGGCTTATATGTGATTTCCATATTGTACTGTCCCAATAACTCCTTCCAACGCGTAATCCTGGCCGAAGACTCCTTCAACTTTACCACCCATTGCAGAGGCCTATGGTCAGTGTGTACTTTAAACTTTCTTCCGAACACATAGGGCCTGAAGTGGTCAACAGCCCACTCTATTCCCAAGAGCTCTCGTTCCAGCGCACATATCTGGTCTCCGTCTCTGTCAGGCGCCTACTGGCGTACGCAACTGGCCGATCTCCTCCTTCACTCTCTTGAGACAACACCGCTCCCAGCGCGTACTCACTCGCGTCCATAGTGATATTGAATTGGCGAGTGAAGTCCGAGAACGCAAGAACAGGCTCTTGTTGCAGCTTCTCCATGCACCGCCTTATATTGTCTTCGACCATCGGTGTGATGATCACCTTTCTCCTTTTTTTGAGAAGGTTGTTGAGTGGTACGAGGTACTCAGCCATTTCTGGCACAAATCTGCGGTAATAATTTAACGTTCCCAGTAACCTCCGGACTCCCTTCACATCCCTAGGAACCGCCATCTTCCGTATAGCTGCAACTTTATCCGCGTCAGGTTTAACTCCTTCCCTGGAAATCGTGTGGCCCAAAAAATTAATTTGTTCCTGCCCAAGCGATGATTTCTCTCCAGATAACTTCCGCCCGAATTTCCTAATTCTTTATCCTAACCCAAGCTCCCACCTTCCCTAGTAGGTCACATCCCACAATTACTTTATATTCCCTAGGCATACTTCCTACAATATGTATCGGCAAGTTTCCCCTACTAAATCCCCACCGTGTCAACCCTATCTCTACCTCCCCCTCTACCATACAAGGGCCACCCAGGCTAATCAATTTACATTGGCATTTCTGAATCTTGAGTGTTCTCGCACCATCACAGAGCTTTTCGGCACATGATGGTGTTGGAACTGCCTGTATCCCCCAGGCACCTCACTCCAGCTATCTGTATTATAAACAGACCACCACTCTTTTCTCTCACATTATAATTCAGCAGTGTGCGGTCGCTTCTCCGCTGACAACCCCTTTAGATGTCTCTCGTCTCCATTCTCCTCCTTTCCCTCGCTTCCATCCTCTTGTTTCTACCTTCTCCTCTAGACTACCTTGGTTCCTTGGTTCCTCGACTTCTTCTTTGGTCTCTGATGTTCCTGATGTTTGCGTAGATTCATCTGAAGATCTAATGAACCTACGGTGGCTTCTCCGTATCTGCTGGGCGTTGATCTCCATTGGTTCGCCCCGGCCTACATCTCTTCTTCGGTACAAATATGGGGACTGTTTCGGTTCTGAATTGACTATTTCGACCATTTCAGGCTGAATGAATAGCTTAGTTATTAATTATCGAAAAAAAAACAACTAAATATTTTATATTAAGAGCTATTTTTATTTATAGTTGTTACTTAAAGATGGTTACTGAATATTGTAATAGTTTGGTTGGGCAATTAACATT